>NW_010972831.1:9655556-9676036 GCF_000737465.1 Haliaeetus leucocephalus | reverse complement strand
CTACATTATGAAATTTTTCAGGGTAGAAACTTTGTTATTGTCTAGCTTGCATATGTAAATAATGCATTACAAAATCCTTTACTTCACTTCCTTAGGAAGAACTGAAGAGTGTGAAGTCAGGGATCCTACCTAAAGCCTTCACTCTCCACCCATTTCTGCTCCAAGGCGGCACCCAAATGCCACAAAATTCTCATCCAGAATAAAAGTTCACTTTGGCATCATCAGTCAGAGGATATCACTCACAGCACCATGAGATTTAAGAAAGAAAGTATGTTTACCTTGACAGATGACCACATTACTTTGAGGCATATGGTAGTCTGACTCTTTTAATGTTGCTAGGGTCTCCCTTACATGTTGGGTGCTGACCATTCCAAATGGGTTCAGATGGAAGTTATCTTAAATTAAAACTATGTTCAGTCCTAAGAAACAACTTTTGTTTATTAAATATTAAAACATCTTGAAAATACTTTCACAAGCATATATATACATACATAGAGACGCTATGGGTTTAGTCTTTTGGACTTAAAAACCAGGCTTAACTCTGTAATCTTAGAAATAAAAAACATTGTGTTTCAAATCACAGAAATCACACATCAGTGAAGTCACACATCAGCAGTAATATTTACATCATTACATTTGGTGCAAATTCAAGACAAACAAAAAGGTAAACCAGGCTTCAATAAAACCAAAATTATTTTTAAAATGTATGTTCTAATTAGAGGCAATAAAAATAATCTTAGAAGGTTAAAAATTATTCTGTTCTAGGTTGAACACTATTGGAGAAAAAAATTGTCAAAAGCAGCAGACTGTCATATTGGTTTTTCAGTTACCTCAAGGGTTGAATTCGCAATTCCCTAGAATACTACCATAAATAATTATTATTCATTGCTTGCTCCAGACATAACCCAAACTAATACATTGATTTCTTGAAACGAACAAGTTAATTCAGTATTGCAGAAATGCCAACTGTTATTTTGTTGTTCTTGATTTCAATGGGATTCTTAGAGTAAGGAAAGTAGGGTTGTATCACTAAATGCTGATAAAATTATAATATTTGAGACTAGTTTAAGAAAAAAAAGGAAGAAAATCTCCATGATGTGCTTCTATTGAAAGGTCTCATTTGTCTGTGCATAATGTGCTAGTGATGTTCAGAAACCAACAGAAGAGGTACTACATTCAGAAGTTGATTGCAAGAGTCCAAACAGGCTGTTGGCCTACGAATACAGCCAATGCTAAAGCTTTTACATCTGCTTAATGCTGTGCCATAAGAATCCTTCCTTTGGATAGCCACATCCCCAAAAGAACTAATCCTAGTATATGTGCTAAGCATGGTGGTCAGACATCTTTCTTACATGACACTGAAAGCCCTAAACAGCAAACCAAACACCTTTTACTCTGGGCTGTTCCATTCTGGCTTTAGAAATATGAACAATGCTTCATTCTTCTGACACAGCTATCAAATGTATACAATGGATTTTACTGAGAAGAATAAACTCAAGCCCACAGCTCCCTTATGAGGTAGGTAAGTCAGATTCTTTCCATTTTAAAGCAGAAAATTGAGGCACAGTACAGTTAAGTTCGTGACACTGCTTGAACCCAGTCCTCCTCCTCAGAAGATCACACATAAAAATGAATGAAGTAATACAGGTATACAAACGGATCAGTATTCCTATCAAAATATATAAACTTTACCTGTAACAGTTTACTTCATTCTATTGAAACACTTGGGGGGGAAAAAAAAAGGCCTGATAAATGCAGTATAATAAAGTCTGAAAAGGAAAACATTATGATAATGGTTTTATAAAAACCTGAGATGAATCCTTGATGGAGTCAATTCATTTTGTGAACAGAATCTCACAGACTTTTAAAACAACATAAAAAATGAGATCATCTGATAACACTGTTGGACTGAGGCTGATGTTGCATTTGATAATGGGGCAGATTTGAAAGTATTTACTGATCTGGCTGCAAAAACTCTGATGTGAACACAGCTTCTGCATAATCCTCACAAACATCCTGCAGTTCTGCTGCCACATCACTTAGGGCTTCTTCTGTTAGTTGCTCTGCAAGACTGAGAGAGAGGGAGGGAAGAAAAGGAAAAGGTTCAGAAAGTCAGATTTCAAATTCCAGTAATTCATTCCATTGATATCAATGATTTGATTTGAAAAAGCAAATACTCATGTTTTTTTCATTCTTTCTACTGCTTAGCCCAAAAAAAGATCTGATATGTGTTCTGGTATGTGTTGTATAAGATATCAGAAATTCTCTCCTCAGACTGGTTCATAGAAAAGGACATATTTCAGGCTTTAAAGTGTTGAGGCATCTTGGTTGCTTCCTTTTTTCAAACTCTTAGATACTAATTCTGCTTTGGGAACAAGAGTTAACATACTATGGTGCTCATCCAAAGGCCATTGAAGTAAATGGGAAGCTTCTTATTGATTTTAGCTGCCACTGAATCAGGCATTACTGACAGCAATAAAGTTTAAGGGAAAGTGAGATGAGAAATTTCAATTTTCAGTGATCTCTGGACCACAGCAGATATTACAGAAGGGTAAGATTTTTATTTAATTACCCTTCTAACTAAAGGGTAGTTTTATTTTAGTGTAAGAACACAATTGTTTACTGGCCTCTTGAAAACTTCTCTTCAGTTGTGCATGTATCCTAAATTATCATAAAGTTAGTCTTTCTAAGACCTTTTGAGCATAGCATGGGAGTGTTTCTTTTAAACGTTGTGGGAGACTATTTTATGTAAAAAGATTTATAATGCCCTCTGGTGGTAAGAGTAAGTCAATGAAGTATGCTGGATATCAGATTGCATCTGTAGTTTGATTTCAAGTAACAACATGTTATCAGGCAAATGGCAGCAGTGGAATTCAGCTGTCAGGAGAGATTCACTGCCATTTAATCCATCTGCCAATCCCAAGAAGGTGCCAGTCCTTGAACTACCCAGCCTCACTCCGATTATAAAAAGGAGCACAGCTCAGAAGGCAGAATGATGGTACTGAGAACTGACAAGGCATATTTCAGTGGTTTAGTTCAGCAGATTCAAATACAGTGGTCTAACCACAGTTATTAAAACATTTGCCTACTTATCCACAATTGAGCAAAACCATCACCACACATGATTAACTTCACACATGCAAATCATCTGAAATATTGCAGGACCTGTTCCTGGAAACACTGATGCAGATGCCAAATGTTACTCATATGAGCTAATTTAAATACATCAAAAATGTGTGCAGAAGTTTAAAAACTCTTGGCAATTAAGCCTGATGTCCAATCTGCCAATACAGATAATTATGGCAAACCACTCCATCTACAACCACTGAAGTTAGATTTTGTAATTCTTTCTTAATAGTCCAGAGTTTTCTTCTTTCATTCCTCTCCTCCCATAGTCAGAAGTCTTCTAATTTCCGCTCTGCAGGGAATTAATGACCCCTCTATGCCAACTCATGTTGTGCCAGTATTTCTTCAGTTCTGAAAGAACAGGACTAGCAAGGTTCAAGTTCAGCCTGTATTTCCATGCTTTTTTGCGGCTGGGACTTTACAAGACCAATAGGTGATTTCTGAAATATCTTGTACATATTTAAAATGATTTCTAGGCAATTATAGGCAATCACTCAAGAAAAGGATAATCACTCAAGGAAACGATAACCAGTGATATAATTTAGTTGCTATACCTGGTACTGAGCAATCAAAATACTTATTCAAGCTTCAGTGCAAGGGTGGGTATTTCAGCTTACATTGCCCTGCTTGCTGAGCAGACATTAAGCTTGACAAACAATTTTTCTCTGCCAGGAAGTGAACAGCAGAGAGACTGTTACTTACAGCTTCTTCACCTCTTCTATTTGTACTAAGGGATGGTAAGCCACCTATGTCACACCTCCTGCAGTGAGCTCTGTGAAGCATGAAGACTTGTGGAAGAGAAAGCACTGAAATCTGTGCTAAGGCCAGTGGCCTCTTTTTAAAGAATATCTACTGTTGTTCCATGAAACACCAACTTCGTAATCCCTCTCCACAAAGATTAAAATTTGCACAATTGTTTACAGTGCTTTATTTCTTTTTCACTCAAAAAAAAGAAAAAAAGTTATTTTTGTTTTCCTTCAATTTACCTGTTGATGATAGTCTTCTGAAAATAATTTCAGTTACTCTGTATTTTACATAGTTGATTTTGTGGTAACACCATAGAAAGACGTGAAAATAATCACTCCTCCAGGACACTCTGCTCCCATATCCTTTTGTTTTATCCAACTACCAAAAAAAATCCATGAACACCAAGTTCCAGCAGAGAAACAGTCCAATAGCTGACTGCTTGTGGCTTTCAATTTGGAATTTAAATGGCACCCTCCCCACTCCTTTCCTGAATAATGACAGAAAAACCTGTTAATCAGCTGATACATTCACTTCAAAAACATGAAGATAGTTCATATACCTCTCAGCGATCTGCCATGGATTGAAACTGCCTACTGCCTCATGTGAAATAAGCTTTAAGTGATGCTTGTATCTGCTGTTATAATCCAAGATGCTCTGGAGCATATGCTTTGGCACAGACAGGCACACACAGAACTCTTTCTGCAGAGAATTCCGAGTCAAGGGCTGCAGAATGTCATTTTCAGTCTGCAATTTCTCCTCTGCTTCTTTGTTTTCCTCAACATCACTGAAAAGATAAAACAGTTGTTAAGCAAGAACTAGATTTTCAAGTATCTTTTTGAAGGATCAGAAAATCTCTTCGAATAGTAACCATCATTTTCTGTAATGAAAACACCATAATGAAGACACACAGCTCATATGCACCACAGTTTAATGTAAGGCCAAATATTCTACTTACTTGCCATCAAAAACTTTTTCAAATAAAATGTTCACTTCTGGCTCTGTGCGTCCAATTAATTTGGTTATCTGAATTGGATGAGGAGATGTAGGTCTTTTAGCTATTGATGCAATTTGTTGTTCTAGAAGGAGGAAAATAACATTTAAAATTGTTTTTTTGGAAGAGAAAAACTACATTTACTGCAGGTAAGTCCTCACAAAGACTTTTGCTTCTTTTAAGGGGAAGTCCTTCAGATAAGTTAAGTATTGAAGGTGACAAGCCCCTAAAATGTAAATTCAATATAGGATTTCCAAGAGCTTGGTGTATTAAAGCTGAGCATTTTAGAAATCCTATCTTTAGTATAAATAGTTTGTTGTGTCAGTGGGTACTTCTAGAGAAGAGAGAGAAAATACCACTCTAAAATGAGTGTAGTCTATTAAGCTTGGCAGTAGATCCAAGACATGGAAAAAAAATCCAGCAAGACTTGGGCTAAGTCTTTACCAGTCTTACTGTGAGATTTTTCCAACTGGTGTAAAAAACCCACAGTTCCATTAAAGTCAGTATGTGATCAGACACTCAGCTCGGAAGATCAGTGTAGCTTCACTATTGTACTCAGTCAAATAGTACAATAAAGAACAGAGCAGGGGGATGGGAAAAGCAACAAGTATAAGTCATCCTTATTAGCATGCCACTGTGGCAAGCGATATTGAAGTATGTACACCTATGTATGGGAAACATCAAACTATTGTTTGGAATGCTACCTTTCATTAGTGAACAGTTTTCTACTAATATTACTTAGGTCCCTCTCAATTAAAAATTTAATCTGATGTGAAAAGTGAGTTATAACTTTAATCTGAAGTACTTTACATTCTTTACTTTTCTATCCAATAAAAACAAGCAGGAAAAATGTGATTAATGTGAACTGGAAGCATCCAAATTGTGGGGTTTTTCAAGGATTAAATACTTTTTGCTGAAGTACATTGGACAATGAATTCTGTACAGAAAAATCCAGATTTTCTGAGGCTGTAAAAATTAAACTTTCATGTACACTGCAAGATCTAAAACCAGTATCACCATCACTTGAAAGGAATAAGGAAAGAGAAGAATCTTCTAAGCTTAAGTAATTTAATATTATCTTCTGTGTCTGCCAGAAAAACCTTAAACTGTTACTGATTCACTGCTACACTAATATTTACCTAACATTTACTCTTGAACTCTAAGCCATTTAAACTCATAGTTTATTAAAACAAAGGAAAGAAAATGGGAGAAGCAAACTAGAAGATAAATATCTGCTTGCTCCTGCCTAAAGAAATCAACAGCAGGAACAAACAGACTTTTTCACTATACCTTACCTCAGCCTGTGAACTGTTATGAATAATTTTGAATTAATCAGCATGAAAATGATTACTGCTAAGTAATAAATGGTGTTTCAAAGGAATCAAGTCACATGAGAACACACTAAATACTCTTTTCAAGATTAAGATTTAGTTTTGCCAGTCCTTTTCTCAAAACTGAAGACAAGCAAGTCATGAAGAGCTTAACAAGAAAAGAAGTGAAGTGGCTTTAGGATACCTCAGACTTAGAAAGTAAACTAGCTGTCTTCTGCAGTAAATTCAAGTAGCTTACAGATGAATTGGGAGTGTAGGTACTTATGGAATATCATCTTCACTGCACAAAAATCACTACTCACATTTTGGTAGAAAAGAAAATATCTAAGTTAAGGAATGACAAATGCCTAGAAAATGGACAACATTCAAACTTTACATTTGATGATTGGAAGTATGTGTTAAAGACTCCTATCCTTCAGCTAAGCTGCACTAGCAGTGCTTTCCATCCAAATGCAGCCCCAATAAAGGCTTGCAGAAAATGACAGCCTGTTCTCAGAAGAGATCCTTCCTTTTTCAAATACTGATTTTAGAACTATATTTTAGAAACAGTCCTCTGAAAGGAGCAGTTATAGTAAAAAATGTGTCTGGATGGTGCTATTTCATCACATATAATCCAATGATTTTGATCTCAAAACATCTGAATTTAAAGATGCAGATTAAAGGAAAACCAAGTTGCATTAAAAAGAGACTTACCCATTTTGTCCTCCTGGCCCCAGAACTCAGAATCACTGTACACAATCCGGGTGAATCTCCTGCGTACAGCCTCCTGGTATCTCTGGTTTTGAACATACAAAATTAATCAATCAACACATACTTAGCAGTTCAGCTGTACTAGTTATCACCCAATAGGAAAGCAGGTCATGATCCTCCTTGGTCAAAGTAGGCTTATTTTGCCTAGTTAACGTAACACAGAAAAGGTTATTTTGCCTAGTTCACATAACACAGAAATCTGAAATCACAGATAATAATCTTGTTCAAAATGCCATACTTGAAGACTCAGCCAGTTGCCAGTACCATGGCAACTCCTCCCGTTTCAGCAGTTAGCCAAACAACTGAAGGGCCCTCATGCTGTTCCTCCCTTACCAACAGTGAATTCAAACTTATGCTTAAGTGCCTCATGTGGATAAGGACACTGCACAATGTAAGCTTCATGCTTCCAACGTATGAATGGATCTCTAGAAGTAAATGGCACTAAACTCAGTAGTTCTAAGTTATGATAAATTTCACAGAACAGGAAGGTTGAAATAGGACTTGAACCAAAAACTATGGAAAAGCTGATCAAAGAAAAAATTTTTAAGAAACCAATATATAAGAAAGTTCAAGTCAAGTAAGTTATAACCTCATGAATATATACATAGAAAGATGGATAAATAAGGACAGAGATAACCATGTATTTGTCTGACTTCCCCATGTTGCCCTGTAAAATATTTTGGATTGCTAGAGCATATTTCCTCGAGATGCTCATGCTACTAGAATACTAGGATCCTGTATCACAAAAAAATGGGAAAAAAAATTTAATTCATAAACATTCAAATACTTTCCAATCTGTGAGACAATCAACATAATTGCCATACTGATTCTCCCATTCACATACAATAATCTAAGCCACAAAGTCTTGAGGTGGGAAGCAAACTCAGGTTTACCAATGCTAAAGCTAGCAATAAAACCATTAGGGCAAACATTCTTCTATTCTTACATGTTTTGCTGAAGTGTAAACTCCTTCCAAGTCTTTCATTTCACACAATGATCCAGTCAGACCTTGCTTCATTTAAGAATGTAGATACTTACAGATATTACAATTTATGGACAGTAAACAAGAAACTGGCACTAATGAGACCAGCCAACAGAGAAAATCTTACTTCAATTTCTTCCATTCTTTGCAACATTGAATCCAGACTATGTGTGTCAGCCACAGGCAGAGCCTCGGTCTGGAGTCTCTCATGCTGCTCCATACTCCACAGTTCCTGAGCAGTATCTTCCAAAAGATCATCCAATAGCTTTTCACTCAGAATATCTGCATTTGCTGCAACCTGCTATTTAAAACAAACAAACAAACAAACAACTATACAGCCAATGCAAGGAAAAAAAAAAAAAAAGAAAAAACACCCACAAAAACAACTGAGGGAAAAGAATGCTTACAAATCAAACATTTCTTACAGCAGCTCATGGAAATAATCCAATTGTCATTTCAACTTTTCCCTTCAATGAAAATCCAAACAAATTCTTGTTTTCCTTCTACCCACACAATAAGCCAAATCAATAAAAACAGCTTAGTATGTTCCTACCAATAAAATCAATGAATATGGAAAAAGCTCGCCACACAACTATGTTCCCAAATTGAAGGCGAAACTGTCACAGGTTCAGACACCACCCAGGAATTCAAGAAAGTGAAATGAAGGCCCTCATCTTATGAAACACTACACACACATTTAACTTATCACACAGGAACAGTCTCACAGCAGCTCCAGGTGGTAATGAGTAAATATATAGGGTCCAGGCCACAGCTGTAGGTTTCAATTGTGTTCAATTTTACCAGTTAGCTGTGGTACAATATCACTATTCATTTACCTGTATTATTTTATGTGAAAACATTTTTAACCCCTAAGCAACTTTATGCATTCAAGGTCACACCAAGCAAAAAATATACAAAAGAGATGATGTTGGAAGGAGCTTTCTCATTGTTTCATAATGTACATGGTTACAAAACAATACTTTAGAAGGCACACATGCTTGTAAAGATGTGGCTTATGTAAGTTGAAATTGCTAAGTTTGGGAAATCAGTACTACTTTTCCAGATGCATTCTGCTATATAGCAAAGATAAAAATTAACCTTAAATGTCAAACAGCTTTACCTATAACATACAGACAGAATATACCTTCTCAGCTGCATGACTTAAAAGGTGGTTTATAAATGAAGAATCCTTCAAATGACAGTTTGTTTCCAAGGAGAGATGGATCTTCCAAATAAAATGTAAATCCTCTCATGATAATCAAGCTTTCTGTATTATTAGTCATTAATATTACCAGTTTAAATTTATTTAGGCATTAAATATGGTATTATAAGAATTATTGAAGTAATCTTATCAAGTCCAGTCATGTTCAGCATGGAACTGTTACGACCATTCAAAAGCAACTTAAAATGCATCTACCTGACAAGAAGCTAACCAAATAAAATTTAATGCAGTTTTGCCAAACTTCATTACAATAATTCAAGACCCACATACTGAAATGGAAATAACTCCCCAAATGTCAAAAATTGTGTTGACTACATAAATACGACTTGCATTAAGTTGAAAAGAAACTGCGTGTTGCCCCTTTATAAATGTTTTACAGCTCTAAAGGCATCCTTCAAACAGTGGCATGAGCTTGACTTACTACCTGTGTCCTGTCTAACGGAGGTTCTAAGCGCTCCCATACTGCCTTCTCAACTTTGTCTGCATGCTGCGCTGGAGAAGCACTTTGTGACCTACACAAAAAAGAACAAATGACAATGCCATTCTGAAACTTGGTATGACAACAATAATTCAAAAACCCCAAACACATAAATGTACTTTTTGGGGGACTGGTGGGAGTGCGGAGAAGACCATATCAGATCTGACACCATTTATTAGCTCTTCAAAGAAAGTCATTACCTTAACTTTTGTATTTTTTTCATTTCTCCTCTGTGAAGGTCACTTAGAACCTTGACTCTTGAAGTTTCTGCTTCAAGCCATGCTAGTCTTCAAAGACAAAACAGTAACAGAGGGTTACAAAATGCACATTCTAACTACTGAAGAATAAAATCATGTGATTCTGAGTCTTAGTTTAGAAAACTTGCAAAAAACTTCAGAGAGAAAATTAATACCAACTTTAAGACTATAAAAGCCAGGAAATTCTGCTGAGAACCAGGGATCTTCAATTATGTTTCTGCTACTGGCAAACAGGCAACTTCATGGCTATCCACAAATACTGCCTGGAGAGACGAGCTCCTGATCTTTACCATGCACACTGCCTAATACAGATCCAGCAGCAAGATCAGCAGTTGGATCTCCTGCTTCAACTGCCACAAACAGCAGTCCCAAAGCAAACTAAATTTGGGAAGCTTTGGTCTACAGGATGCCAAATATAGTTTAAAATAAACAAACCTGCACTCTGTTACTGGCTAGGACAAAGATATATATTTTGTCCTTCTGGAACAGGGAAATAATATTTACCTTCTTAAAGCAGTGCTGCGAATATCCATTCTGCATACTGTGTGTTTTGTCAATGCCCCGCCTAGCATAGTTTGGCCTGTGACTCCCAGAGAATACTTGGACATGACCCAGGAAAAAGCATAAAGCTCTTAAAACATAATGGCTCTTCCCAGGCTGTATGAATAAGACCACTTTGTGCCGAGTGGGGAAAAGAATACAACAATCTGGTAGCGAGCTGTGCTGTGCCACTTGCCTTCATGGTCTGACGGCCACGCCAAATCCAGCCTATTTACTAGTACAGATACAGCAGCATTTTCACAGGAAAGCAGGGTAAAGATGGGTTCCACTAGACTGTGAACATACCGCTTAGGTGAAACAGGTGGAGGTGTAGGGTTTGGAGGCACGCAGGGTATTCTGCTCTCCTTAACAAGTCGCTTGTTCTCTTTTAGCTGGAAAGCTATAGTTGTCTCTTGAAATTGGGCATGCTTTCCTTGAGGCTGTACCTGTCTTGATTTTAGAGATTTCAGCATTCCCTTAAAATCAGCACAATCACATTAAAAACATACATTCCAGTTGTTGAATTTTTAAAGTATTTTGCATTCTGCTTCAGAATTTGTCTTGAAGTCATGCCTGCTGCCTTTGTTGCACAGTTGATGTATGTGGATGTTTTACAACTGATTTAAAGGGAAGTACCACTATGCCTGAAAAGAACATATGCTCAATCCTGCAACTATTATTTTTGCAAACAGTTCCAATTTTTCCAATGTTGCTTTTCATAGGGAAAAACTTCTTTTGAAATTTTCAGAACTAGACTCTATGTTAACTCCTAATAAATCCAAATAGAAGTTTTCCAAGGTAACATTTTATTCAGACATGACACTATAATACTGCTATATTTATATTTGCTACAGGGACACTTAGACTAGTCCCCTCAGTATGAACTACTGAAATGCTCAACCTTCCTGCTCACAATCCTCACTGATAGCTAGATATGGGAAGCAGTAAAGTTACATATGCATGCATTACTGTATCAGATCTGACTTTTCAAGCTGAAGGTGATACCCCAAGGAAAGGAAAAAAAAAAAAAAGACATTTAATAAAAAACCCCAACTATTTGCAGAATTTAGCACTTTGAAATATCCTTTAGAGAACTCATTTGTTTGCATTACAGAAGCCTCTTGCTGGTTCTAAGAAGAACTTACCAGGAAGCAGAATTTGTATTGTGAAGTTTTATAATACTTCATTGATTAAAGAAATATCTGCCTAACTTATAGCCTCCTAGTAACATTAGCATTAGCACAACATTACTGCTGAGTGCATTTTTCATGACAGAGGGTGACCAATAAGAGGAAAATATTTCACCTTTAATTTTGAGTTGTAAAATAAACATGCTAATTTCAAACATTAAACTAGTTTCGGTGGAAGTTTTCCTTGCTAATTCTGTTATTGTTTCTAGTTGTACAGTGCGTTTCCAAGGAACAATAACACTACTTTCAAAAAAACATTCGATAAAATAGTCATAACCACTAGAAATAATGTAGGCAGATGACGTAGTTTATCCCCCTATGCCTCCTAGATCAGAATAAAAAAATTGTGAGGAACTACAAAGCTTGACAGTGTCTTACATTATATAACAAATCCTAGAGGACAAGTAGAAGAAAGCATAAATTCTTTTATCACTTCCATACCTGTGATTTTGCAGGTAATAACATGCCTTTCTTCTTCCAAGGGCCACTTTCAAGGATGGGATCTTTTTTTACAGCTCTAGCTCTCATCAATGCATCTGTGTTTCCTTGTAAAGTGGCATTTCTCTCTGGCACAGGTGGGTCATTTTCTTCTCGGAATTTATTGTGCAGTATACGAGCACAACTGTTTGCCTTCTGAACTGCTGAAATATTTACAACATGTCAATGTTTATCTGTATCAAAAATAATAAACTTTCAACTGTAAGTTGAAAGGGGCAAGAATCATCTTTATTTCTACATTTGATACTTCTGTTATGCTAGCTATACTTAATCATGAACTTTTAAGTGCTATCATAAATAAAAAAAAACCCTTGTATTTCCTGACAAGTATTAAATAAATTGTCTTTCTTACACTGTGTCTTTCTTACACTGTTTCAATGAACAGGAGATTTTGCGTTTTGTGTGCATATACATATTTATATGTATATAGATATTTGAAAATACACATATATATGAAAATCACGGGAAAGCCTTTTGGTAGTAATTGCCATATGAGGTCTAGGCAGTGATAACGAAACATTCTTTTTTAGGCAGCAAGACACGTGGAAACCATTAGATGCTTGTCAATATACTGTCTCTCTGGACTGCCAAAGATTAATTCCTCTCATAGAATTCTTCTCGCCCTTACCTAGGGGTAAAAAGGAATACTTACTATTCTAGTAAAAACAGTATGTGGTATGAGAAAGACACCCCAAAGAAGAAAAACAATTAATATAGGTTATATAATAATGTAATAAGCTATAATGGCTTTCATGAGGTGTCAAAATTGGTGGTAAATTTATCTCACAATACCTTCAGAAAGAATAAAGCCCACTTCCTTTCATATATGAAGTAAAAGAATAAAGTAAACCAATTCCCAATGGTTGCATGGCAAACTAGTAGTGCAAAAACCAAAGTCTTCAGCTTAACTATCAGTTAACATCTTTAGGTACTGAAACTGTGATTACTGTGCAGAAGACATTAACGTTAATGAACTGGTAAGAATAAAACAAAGCCACCCCTCTCAAAAGTAGAGAAACTGCACAAACCAAGGAAATTTCTGAGCCAAGGCCTCAGCGTATCTTTTCACTGTAAACAGTTAAACAACGATAGCTTTGTTGGAGATTTGCTAACAGTTAGTGACTTTGCATTTAAAAATAATATATTTATACAGCATTTTCTAGGCAGATATTTGGAAATATTCTGTATGCACCATTAATGTCAACTTGTAAACTGCCATTTAGGTGTCTGTAACTGCAGAAAAACACCCTAAGTGTAGCCCACGGTAAAAGAAATGGACAAAAATATTAAGAACATGGTGATAATAGTAATATAAAGAGGCATATAAACCTGCAGGTCTATCATAACAGGGGAACAGCTGAAAAAAATGCATAACAAGGCTATGTGAATCTGATAACTACATATGGGCTGTTGCACACTTCTGACCAACAACACGTAACACACTACAAAACTGAACTGCAGATGGTAAGTTATCTGATAAAAATGTATTTAATAATTCAAAATACAAACTAGTTGAGAGACTCCTGGCAGCTGGAGGTTTTCTAGGTTCTTGTCCATGCTGTCCCTTTAAGACAAGAAGTTTGTTTTCTCCTTTTGGAGATGTAAGCTGCTTTCTGGCTGGAAATGTCTCAGTGTTCCTTGGAGATTTGCCCTGAGATGCTGAAATACATTTCTTCACTTTTTTGGGTGTTTGTTTCTTTTCCAGCAGTGAATCCAGATCCTGCACCAAATATTTAGAATTTTAATTACTCTCTCAGTAAACCTGATGTAATAATGAGAAGCAAATTCAAGAGATTTTAACTAGTTGGAACTTTTTTTGGTGTGGTTTTGTTTTGGTTTTTGTTGTAGTGCTGATTCCTGATAGGTTGTTCATGCAGAAGCTTCTTGATATTTTAACTTAAATTTACAGAAAAGGCTTGCATTTTTGTATTTACAGTTGGGTCCAGCAAATTTTCTGCTTGCAGCATGTTCAAAAAGAAATGGACACAAAGGCTACAGACAAAAAAATAAAAATGCCCACATGACTATGGTAAGACAGACAGATACTTCTTCTGATGCTAAATCCAAACTTAAACAACTCTACCTCCCTTCCTGTTCCCAGGCAGTTAGCACTGTTACTGTTCTCATAAGCAGTTCAGAGCAGTAAAAATAAAACCACAGCTCTTACAGTTAGAACAATATTTTAGGGAAAATAAAATATCTTATGGCTATTTTATCAGTTGCTTTTATTAAAATTAATTAAATACTGGTTTCATAATAGTTCAGGTTACATAGGTTCTTACTTAAATTAAGTCTTGTAGGTAGGAACTGCAGTGGGAAACATGAATCAGAACTTTTCTATTATACCAACAACATGTTTTAAGACATCAGATATCACTAACAAAAGCCATTTGAAGGGCATAGAGCTTAAGTAACTCTTGTAGCTACAACTTTATCTTCTGCCTGGACAATTCTGCACCCACCACCACATGTGAGTCTCAGATGCTCATCACTAATCCTGATGATGAAAGCATGCACCGCAAAACAATAAACATGTAACTTACACCAATGTATAAAATGCAATTCTTTCAGTCCTGAAAATGGAATATGAATCAGAAACTGGTGCTTTGTTACCACTATCACTACCAGTCCTCATTCTACCAGGAGAACCAATAAAGACAGGAAGAACAGCAGCAGGTAGCTTCCATGTTTAGGATGCAACTCTATTTTAGACCACCATTATTTAGAAATGTACTTACACATTAGAAAATATGGCCTCTAAAATCAACCAACCAACCAACCAAACAACAGAAAGATATTCTGCCATTTCGTGAACACACAATATAGTTTGCAGTCTCATATTTCACTACATCTTTTCTGCCTTCGCAAAAAAAAAATGTGTTTTCCTACCTCAACTTGCAGCAAAATGTCTATGATAACGTCAGAAATGGAAGAATCCAATTCTAGTTTGGCAGAACAGAGAGACAGTTGTCGAATGAGACTGCCCAGTTCCTTGTAGTGGGTAGGAATCTGCTGCTCTGTTTGATCTGTAAACTGATTGGCAAATGCCTGCAAGGCTCGTACAGCTCCTCTGTGTGCTGCTGCCAATCTGGATACTGCTCGAGACTGGAAAAATGAAAAATAAGTGCTTTCATAACTACAGCTTCTATGAATACTGATGCTATTCAAAGAATTGTTGCCAAAATTTCATAGAGAAACACTCAGGCATGGGATAATTCTGATTGATATGAGGCCATTTGTGCGACAAAACAAAACAGGCATTTAGGTCATCTACTAAAGGTACTACACAACAGTACTCATATCAGGTATCATGCTAGCTTCAGATAAAATAGCCTGGTTATAACATATTCTGATGTTTCTACTACTTATGCCAACAGAGTACTGTAGTCATGGGCTTGACCCTAACATGCAACAATTATACAAACATAGAACATTCTCCATCCCCCAGTTTTTGTTACAGAAGAAAATACAAGTGATGGAAAAGCACAAGAGAACAACAGACAATATTGGCCAAACACTAGGCACGATCTCAGTACTATCTTTCTAAAAGACACTGGGCAAAGAAAATCGGAAAGGAGGCTAATAAGACTGAGAGATATCAACAGGATGTTAAAAAAAGTCGTCAAGAGTAGAACAGTGTTATTCAGAAAAGGAAATCGAATGAAGAAGGAATTAGAACCCACATAAAAGCGGAAGACCAACAGCCTTCCTCTCCAGTTTACTGTAGACAGATAAGAACTGAGGAGAAGAAGGAAGCAGGAAAGGCTTTATCAGACCAAATAAGACATACTTCTGTAAGAATGAGATGAAAGGTGCAAGATACAAAGAAAATCTCCCTTCTGGAGAGGGCTTGGGTGTACCCTAGACAATCAAACTCAATTAGCTAGAAAACTTTCTGTCAATAAGTTACGCACAGCCTGAAGGATAATTATGTCTTACCTTTTTGGTATGTTTGATTTTATGAGGACTCAGTTTCTCTAAATCATCCTGAATTTCTTTTACCTGTTTATCAAGAAAGGGGGGGGGGGGGGGGGGGGGGAAGCCAGTCAGAATTAGCTCCGCATCTATAAATGAACAATTAATCTTCACTGTAATATCTGAGTGAAAGTCCAAATTTTCCAACAGTGATGCTCATCTCTCTGTCCAGTCATGAGAGAAATTAATCACGCCGTTCAGATCTGAACTAGAATGCCAAAGAAGTTCATAGATAACCTGATCAAATTTCTTGTTTCAGTTCATTTCTGTCAAATTAATCACAATAAACTGGCTACTATACATCCCAATTTAAAATGCTAGTTCCTACCTGTTGCTGGAGTACATACAGCATCCGAGCTGACCGTGCAGCTTGTTTCTGTCTCCTAGTGCAAAGTCGTTGCTCTTCATCAGGACCTAAAATTTCTCTCTCTCTCCCTAAAAAGCATGAAACGTCAAGTTTTATGTCTTGATTTAACCTGTGAAAATCCTGATTAAGCCATGATAACAAACGTAATTTAGCAATAAGCCTCTTTCATGCAGAACCAATACATAGTGTATCATACTTTGCAGGGCTCCCTTGAAGAGTAATGCAAACTAGTTATTTTAACTCTACATCACATTTCCATTTAGAATTTGACTAAACGTTCTTATACAATATAGCTTATTGGTTACAGCTTACAGAATCATGTGACTCCTTAGTTTTATGACAAAGTTGCAGGTAAAGCACTCAAAGGTAGCAATGGTTAAACCTCCAGCTAGTTATTACAAAAGAAGCGATGCAGTGTATACTGTGGCTGGCTGGGATGGAGTTAGTTTTCTTCACAGTCACCAGTATGGTGCTGTTTTGGATTTACAACTAGAACAGTGTTGATAACACACCAGTGTTTTGGCTGTCGCTGAGCAATACTTGCACAGCACTAAGGCTTTCTCTTTTTTTCAGCTATGCCCTGCCAGTGCGTAGGCTGGGGGCGTGCAAGAAGCTGGAAGGGGACACAGCCAGGACAGCTGACCCCAACTGATCGAAGGGATATTCCATGCCATGCTCAGCAATAAAAAATGGAGGTTTTTTGGGGAAGGTAGCCATTGCTCCTTGCCCTTTGCCTGGGCATTGGGCCTACTTGTGGGAGGTAGTGAGTAATTGCCTTTGCATCACTTCTTCTGTTTTTTACCTTCTTCTTCCTCTTTCCTTCTGTTACTAAACTATCCTTATCTCAACCCCTGAATTTTCTTGCTTTTAATCTTTCTATTCTCTCCCCTGTCCCACCAGGGGGGAAAGGAGCACAAGCCTGTGGTGCTTCACTGCCATCCAGGGTTAGCCCAAAACACAGTGTCAGAAAGCACATTAATCATGCTACTGCACAGCCATAAATTAGGTGAGTCAGACTTGTGAAATGAAATTTTACCAGCTGTTGCCCCCTTTCTGATCACTGATAAGAATATGGCTAATTATGATACTGTTTTTTGTAGTCTGAATATCTAGCCAATAGGCCTACAAACACCAGTATTTTTTCACCCACGTTATTAAATAGCCTACCATTAATTTACTATCGTTGCAGGTTGGATTGGAACTCACCACAAACGTCAGAGATAATAAACCCTGATATTGCTTAAACTGGCTAGCCATTCTAGCTTTTATTTGCTTTTCAAAAAAGTAGATGGTTCTCAAAATTCCAGAACTGAATATGGATTCCAATCCAAGGCAAAAAACAGAAAGAAAAACAAATCAACAAACTACTGTACATTTATATAACATAATTATTGTTCAGTCTTACACCTTTTTTAGTCAGTTCTTCAATTTTCTGGACATAGCTCCTCAATTCTTTTTGCAGCCGTAGGACTTCCTGCACATTTTTATCTTCTTTTTTGTTTACATTTGGCTTGGGGTCCAGTCCTGTGTCATGGGTGGGTGGAGAGTCCAAAACAGCTGGTATTAGCTTTCCCTTATTTGGTGTGTAGAGATAAACTTTAGCGCCAGAGGTGGTAGTCTCCACTTTGGAAGGCTGACTGAGTTTCTGCTGATAATTCAAGCAAGTTTGAGACTTCAGTGCATTCTTATTTTCTGGACTTTCAAATACCTCAGTCTTCTGCTGTTGTGGCTTCTGGGCCAACAACGGCTTATTGACAGCATCTCCAAACACTTGCTGTTTCACTTGCTCTTCAAGATGTCTTCGCTTTATGTCCCTTTTGGCTAGCTGAATAGCCAATTTTAGTCTCTCTTCAGATACCGCTGAAAACATGCCAGAGCTTCTTATGCTGGGGTCCTCACTTCCAGCTAGATTTCTCTGATCATTGGATGCCTTCAGTTTTTCTATTATAATTGGAGGGGGGTTAGAGAATCTGAGAGCCAAGTTCTCTGGAAGTGCAGGAACATTTCTATTAAACTGGAGCTGTTCCAAAGTGTAAAAAAAAGCTGATGTTACACAGAACACTCTACACAGGTGACATACCTCTAGTGTGTATCAGTAAGGAAAATGGATACTCTTTCATATTAGAATGTATTCTGTCATGATGGTACTTCTTAAAGGCATGCAAGGTATTCTGTCCACTCAGACAAATGCCAGTTTTCAAAATTATTTTGAATTAAGCACTTAGATCATCTTGTAAATAACATTAGGCACTTACCTGCAACTTAGCGTGGGCACCTTAGGGAGGGTACACACATTGAAAAATCTGCTCCAAAGTGACTGGGCAATGGACAGTGAATGCCCTTATAAAGATTTTTTTTTTTTTTAAGAGTTCTGACAAAGAAATTAATGAGTTATAAGAACAATTAACATTAGTAATATAAATGGGTAGGATTATATCATACTGGTTTAGTAAGGCAGTACTAAATTTACAAAGGTAACAGAAGGAGAAATGATGAAGGAGATGCATGATGAAGGAGAAATGGAAAGCTGAAACATGATACCACAATAAAGTTTCTAGGTTCTGTTTCCACGTAGTAAAGTAAGAGGTTAAGATAGTGTATTGATTTAGACTGGGATAGACTTAAATTTCTTTATAGTAGCTAGTATGGTGCTACATTTTGGATCTGTGACGAAAACAGCATTGATAGCAGACCAATGTTTTCATTATTGTTGAGCAGTGCTTACACGGAGTCCAGGCCTTTCCTGCTTCTCACACTGCCAGCTTTTGCTTTACCTATTAAACTGTCTTTACCTCAGCCCACGAGTTTTCACGTTTTTACTTTTCCAATTCTCTCCTCCACCCCACCATGGGGGAGTGGGCAAATGGCTGTGTGCTTAGCTGCCTACGGGGATTAAATCACAACAGAGAGGTAAATAATATTTAGATGTAGTTTCTGATCTATACCCTTACAAAAGGACAGTGTCAAGATTATGTATGAAAGCATCATGAAAACAAGTATGAAAATTCGACACCCACTAGTGGGCTGTCTCAGGAAGTAGGTCATAACCATCTTTTTTGTAACGATCACAGATTAAAACCAATTCAGCACTGCTGCAGAAGTCAGATAATACCTGTGTTTGTAAAGCCTTTGCTTCATTCCTGTATAGCTGAGTAGCAAATGCAAATGTAGCATCAGACATCGTTGGCTTGCTTGGTCCCATCACATTGGCTTGATGCTCAAAATCCAGTTATTTGTCCTTTGCTTACAATTACAGCTATGAACGTAAGAACAACCATACATTATTTCTGCCTCTCAAAAGCAATCCCAGGTCTGATGTGAATAACAGATAGAGAACCAACCTGAGGAGCCACGTAGAAATGGAAAATGTATTGTGTACTCACACAGGTGGTCCACAAAATTGAGAGTACAGTCCCACCGTTTAAAGCAAAATTTACAATTTATATCCTTCTTTTACACACCCCCACGGAGAGCTGAGGAGCACCATTACAGACTATGAGGCTCACACTATGAATCGTAAGAAGACTGCTGCAGAGCCTTTATAGCTATTACTTGCCTACAAGGGAAATAGGTGACTGCAGTAGGAAAAGACAACAGACTAGCCAGGTAGCCTAAGGCAGTGCTCAAGGCAGCCAGGTCTGTACAAGTTAGTGTCAAATGAAAACTGATCAAGGGCATGCTCATACCTAAACTTCTTCACAGAGAAGCATTTAAAATAAAAGCGATGCGTGGAGACAGCCAGAAACTTACGTCTCCATCACCTGCCTCTGAGAATTAAAAAACGAGTAGGACCCGACACATAACGGTGTTAAAACTTTCTATCGCGACTGAACCACAGACTTTCTCTCCACGCCTCAGCTCAGCCGCAGGCACCTCACACGACCCCGAGTCCGGACGCCTGCTTGGCCGTGCCTGCCGACAGTTTTGGTCACGACGCGCCCCTCGCGAGGGGAGCTCCCCTGCGGTGCGACCCCCCTCCAGCCGCCCGCAAGTCAGACCCCGGCGGCCGACCTACCTCGCCCCCCC
>NW_010972831.1:9646762-9655410 GCF_000737465.1 Haliaeetus leucocephalus | reverse complement strand
GGGGCCGCCTTCGCGCTCAGCCCCGCGGGGACCTCGCTGACGGGCGCGCCCTCGGGCCGGCTGCCGCAGCCCACCGGTAGGCGCCGTCTCCCCTATTTGCCTGAGGGGCCGCGGGTGCCCTTCCTGGAACAGGCAAGGTGGGCCGCCGGCAGCTCCTGCTGCAGAGCGGCCTCACAACATCCCGCCTCCCTACCCAGCCTCCATTGTCGAGGATCGTGAGTGGACTGGGCGAGGTCCAGGTTTCAAGCGCTAGCTGCAGTCACCAGCGTAACTGCTAACTGCGCTACCCGCAGCGTAGGCTGTGACTAGGAGCTAGCTAAAGCCCCTGCCTCAGTAATAAGCTGTCCGTCCTGCTCTCGGCTTTGTTAGCCGCATTCTGCTGAATGGCGTGTAATGCAACATCTTGTTCAGCAGAGGCTGGCACAGAGGCCCAGCAAACAATGAGATGTGAATCTTATCATCAGTTAACTCACCTCTGCTTTGTACGTCCAGAGGCAGAAGTGACCAGCCAGCCAGCATCTGGCAGTAGAAGATGAAGGCAGTTCCTCAGAAAAGATAGCACTGAACTTTCTGGATCATACATGACAGAGTACACATGGCGACTGCTTACTGCTGTTCTGGTGGGCTTTTGTACAGACAGGGGACAGTTACTATTTTTTTACTTGTTAAAGCAGAAACAGGCCTTTACTCAAAGACAAGTCCCTTCAACACTGAGCATGTAATAAATTCTGCAAAGCTTGTGGATAACCAGAGGAAACAAAATACAGATCCCTACCTGAAGCAGACATTAATTAGCAGCCTTGCTGGTCAAAGTAGATCCATATGATTCTGTAGCACAGTAAAAGTATTAACTACTAACAGACTTTAAAAATTACTCTCTAGCTGAACCGGTTGTGAGGAAGGAACTTCATAACATGCCTGATGAGTCTGTATTCATCTACTGCCTAGTAGGAGACAGAGCCTAGTAAGTAACTGTTCTAATGCCAACAACTGATATAACTTTGCTATTTGTGGACTGAAGGTTAACTAACCTGTTGGAAGAATTGACTGAACTGTCCTTTTCTGCAAGGGATAAAGCATTTTTTTCAGTTTTGAGGTCTACCCCATCCCTAATGTGAACTATCTGCAATGCTTGTTCTGAGAAGTGGGTTGGGGAGGTGTGAGGCAAAGACCTTTGAATCATCATTTTGAAGGAATTTTAACAGGCTGACTTCAAACTGCACCTCTACAAGCTGTCCTTAACCCCTTCTTCCTGAACAGCTGGAAAGATCCCAACAATGAATTCAGGAAGAATCTGAAACTAACAGGAGTGCCTACACTACTTAAATATGGAACAGTAAGTGATTTATTGTATGTTTGGGATCTACAGACATTCAAATGGGAAACTGGCAGGAGCTTATGGCACTAAATGAATTAGTCATGCATGTTTTCTGATACCCTCTCTTGTTTAAAAAGAGCAGACAATTAGGAACAGCTCTTCTGCTCCCACCCATGCACTCTTCCTGGCTCAAACAGTTCTTCAAGAGAGAACCACTCTGCTTTCTGTATAATGTTGTCTATAGTAAATATATAGTAAAGAAAATATGTACACTCAGCATGTAGTGGTTGAGGGGTAGAGAAAATTCATAGCAATGTATTGTTAGCTTCCCGACTTGCAGCTCCTCAAATTTTAAAAAATCCAAATGCTGAATTACAGGAGTGAAACAAGTTATGTGCAGTACACTCTTGATTCAGACAGACTACAGCTCAAGTTTTAACTTGTGCATATTATTTAAATTAGTAGTTACTTTCTTAAAAATGCATCTTCCAAGGCCAGAAAACCTTCAGGCATTTTGCAATTTTCTTACCTTGCTTGCTCCACTCTACTCCACTACCCTCCCCCGAAAAACAATTGCTGGAGTATGGGTAATGTTAGTATGTACAAATGGCTCTAGTCTAGAACAGGTTTTTGAATTGCCCCTAAAACATCTTAATTTTTCTTTCAGCCTCAGAAGCTGGTTGAAGAAGAATGTTTTAAAGCAGAACTTGTGCGTATGTTGTTTACTGAAGACTAAATCCTCCAGTAGTCAATCATTTATGAAGATGTTAATCTCAAGTTATGTGCAGTGTCCTTTCAAGGAATCCTTAAACTTTTTAAAAAACTTTCATGGTTAATTACTTCAGACTAGTCAAAGTAAGTGTCATTAAATTCTAGGTCCAAACCTTCCACTAAAATCTTGCAACAAAAAACTGTATCTTTCCTTTCATGTTCAAATAAACTTGAATTTGCAAACAGTCTCTTTTCAGAGGAGCTGAGCTCATGTTACAAACGGAGAGAAGTCTACAATTACTGAAGAGTAAAACTTAACTGCCACGTTATACCTTCAATAGTGAATAAGGGGGGGCGTAAGAGAAACAGAAAAACCTCCTTATTCTTCCTAAATCTGACTTCACATAGCTACTGAAGCTGTTAAGTTAAATTTTCAATGCCAAAGATGTTTAATGGCTTATCTGTTCAGTCTTAAGTTTGATAAGCTGAAGGCTGACGGTCTTGGGTGTCACTGATCACATGTTAAGGGTTAACAGTTGCAGTACCTGTTCCTACAAGGATATGAAGTATAACATGAATGCAGTACAAATACAATCTAAAATATGAAAATTAAATACCCGACAGCTGCCAAGATCTGTGTTCTTACAATAAAAACTATACAGGAATAAATGGCAAATGCTTCTCCAATACTGCAAGCATTTACACCTTTTTTCGTAATGCAAATTCTTTTCACTACACGTACTGTAGAGAAGCCTAAGAGCAGCCACTATTTCACTGGCAGAAAACCAAGATTAAAGTAAGCTGACTTTAATGGAACAGATACAGCTACAGCGTATTTCCTTCTGTTGAGTATCTGCAAAGTTTATTATTACTTATCTCTGCTCCACCTGCAGTCCTTATCTCATCACACTTTGATTTCTATCTGTAAAACATGCTGTAAGGAAAACTCTGTAAGACCCCCAGCAACAATGATTACCAGGCAAACAGAAATGACAAGTAATAGCTCAGCTCCGTTTCAAGGCAAAAATCCATAATTTAGATTTTGTACAATATCATCACTTCAACTTTGCTCATCTGCAGTTGTAAAAAGTAGTACATGAGGGAGTTCTTACCCACACTTCGAGACAGATCATTATTCTCCAAGGAAAATGCCTCCTAAGAACAGACTTCTGAGCTACACTTTTTATTAGATACTTAAATGTCAGTAAGTAACACAACTATGTTTTGCTTTCAAAATCAAGAGGAATCAATAACTACAATAAGTAATGTTCTTACAAAATTGTCCATGCTACAAAATAAATTGCAGAAGTAGGTGTTTATCAGTCTTGTATCTTTAAAGAAGTTGATGAAAGAAAAACCCAGTCACTTGATAAATCAAAAATTAAATGTATACGCACCCAGAGCCAAACCTACAAAAGGGTTCATCCCTCTCTTGTAAATACTTCAACTGACACAAAGTACACCTTATCATCACTCTTCCAAGCGTTCTTCATTTTACAGAGGTGTTGTTTTGTTGCTGCTGCTCTGCAAGTGCTTGCTGGAGGCGCATTCTTTTCCGTGAATAGTGCTGCCAGTGAAGAATCTGTTGTTCATCAATAAATTTAGCACACTGAGCATTTACCAGTTCTTTGCGGAAATGTTCGTACTGGAGCAGCTCTAACATATGCAAACATTGAGGATACCTGGATTAAAAATAAACATACTTTAATACAAGTTTTTACAAGGTACACTAAAACTGGAGTCTCTGATAATTCTGCAGTTCATTATTTTAGTTTTATCATGTATGTGCTTTACTCGCATATCAAACCACTTAAGACTGTACGTATTCCACACACTGTAACTTAGTAACGTCAGTATTAGGCTAGGAAACAAGGAGTCCAGGAACAGTTTATAAATACATGTACATGCTTGCTTAGAGTAGTTCTTCTAATGGCTAGATTTTATTAAAGCAAATACATAACGACTACAATATTTGTTTCCAGAGCTTATTTAAAGAACATAACCAAGAACTGTTTTCCCAAAATTTGGAGTTTGCACACTCACAAAAATGTAAAGTCATCCTTTGTTTCACGTAAGCATCAAGAATGCAAAATTACTCTTAAAACGTACTTACTGGGCCTAACTGAAGTAGCTTTGTACCATAATGTTCAATAGTTTTATTTTAAACAAATGGCAAAGTGCGGATAAAGGCTGCAAAAGGAAGATTCCATAAACGACTCGTGAAAGACAAGTTTTATAATTTTATCTATTCTTGCTACATCTGGACTGTTGGAAGCAGGAAAATTTATGTTGCATACAAACACAGTGGGGAGGACAAAGGTAAGGTTACAGACAGCAATCAAATACTGCCATGCTGCTATACAGTACATAACAGAACGTAAACATCAAATCATTAAAATGCAGAAACCTAAGTGATTTTAACACTTACTTCAGGTATTTTGCATATTCAGGTTCTTTCCAATAAAGTAAATATTTAAGATAATTTACAAAAGCTTTGTCTTTGAAGTAGCCTCTTTGTGCAAGAACTGAAATAAAATGACAAATAAGGAATTGTCAGTTACAGACGCATTAAAAAAAGTCTGCCAAACTTGAAGAATACATATTCACAAAACTATACAAAGAGGCACCTTAGTCAAAACTTTATAATTACAATCAAATTTTGCTAATTCAAAATTAAAAAAACACAGGGAAAAATATATTTTTATGTCAACATACTAGGCATAATAAATTAGTCTCATCTCCCTTACAGTATGTATCTTTCATACAACAGCAAGGAAGAGAACAGCTTTTTCAGGAAATTTTGCCTGTAGCATCAAAATTGGCAGGGAATTAAGTATAGTACCTGAAACTTATTAACATTAGTAAAATTCTGTTTTCAGATAAAGGAATACTGTTAACTTGACATTACTTTTTAACTACAGACTTGAACTTTTTTTTTCCTCCACCGGATAGATGCACCTTTTTTTTTTTATTTCAACCAATAAAACATTTTGCATTTTTAAAAAACCCACCTGTTAGAAATCTAGACAAATTATTTACAGACTACCTTTATGCTGTGAAAGACCCATTCTCTTTTCTTTATTTAGCCCTCTCTTGCCCTGTTTAACATTACCAGTAATAATAAACACCATTAAACTATATTCATTCCTCAGGATCCTTATATTTATTTTTAAGTACTCACAGTTGAGGTAATTTGGATTTGCCAGACACTGAACAAACTCTAACTCCAGCTGGAACCGAAGTCGATTTCCTGTATCATCTGATATACAAGAAAACCAGTAAGAACTGGACCCACACAATAGATTTGAAAGTAATTTTCTCAGTTGGAGCCATACAAATAATGTGTTTAAACAGAAGAAAAAGCAGTAACTCCCCATAATATATACAGATAAATTTAGCAAACCCTTCATTACATGAATCAGCGTTGAGCCTGCATTAATAAAATAAACACACTGGGGTGGTTTTTTTTTTTTACAGTCAAGCAAGTGCAAAGAATGGAGGAATACCCACTGACACTTTGTTTAGAGTGAAAGAAAAGGGAAGAGCAAGAAGCCTGGAATATTTGTACAGCAAAAATTAAGAAGGTAAGAACAGGGAACTGTTCAGCCCATTGAAATCTTAGTTGTATGTATTTTTAGAAGTAGTGCAAGGAGGCGTTTGTTTTTTTTTTTCAGAAAGGTATCTTGATATAGTACACTAGTACGAATACTGCAGCGTTCTCACAGTACAATGTACATCAATCACTACTGGTATACCATCGGGGCTGATAGGGATTCAGTGCTGTTTGACATCTTTATGACCTAGATGATGTGACAGACTGCACACACTGCAAGTCTGCAGAATACAAAAAACTGGGAGGAGTGGCTGAAACACAGGAGGGTTGTGCAGCCATTCAGAGGCACCTCAACAGGCTGGAGGAATGGGCCAACAGGAATCTCATGAAGTTCAACAAACTGAAATGCAAAGTCCAGCACTTGGGGAGGAATAACCCCGTGCAACAGTGCAGGCTGGGGGCCAACCTTCTGAAAAGCAGCTTTGCAGAAAAGGACCTGGGGTCCTGGTGGACAAGTTGAATATGACCTGCAGTGAGCCGCTGCAGCAAAGAAGCTCAACAGCATCCTCAGCTGCATTAGGAAAAGCATTGCCAGCAGTTCAAGTGATCCTTCCCCTCTACTCAGCACTGGTGGAACCTCATCTGCTATGCTGCATCCAAATATGGGCTCCCCAGGACAAGGAAGACACGGATATACAGAAGCAAGTCCAGAGAAGGGACACAAAAATAATTAAGGGAGCAGAGCTTCTGACATACGAAGAGAGGCTGAGAGAGCTGGGAGTGTTCAGCTTTGAGAACAAAAGGCTCCGGGATGATTTTATCAATGTGTATAAATATGTGATGTGAGGGAATGAAGACAGAATCAAACTCTTCTCAGTGGTGCCCAGACAAAAGACAAAAGGCAATGGGCACAAATGGAAACACAGGAAATTCCTTTTAAACATAAGTTGGGGGCTTGGTTTGGGGGGGGGGAGGGGTGTTTGGGTTTTTTTTTTACTGTGAAGGTGATTCATTGTAGGAACATGTTGTCCAGAAAGGCTGTGGAATCTCCATCCTTGAACATACTGAGAACCTTACTAGACAAGGTCCTGAGCAATCCAGGCTAGCTGACCCTGCTTTGAGCAGGGGGTTGGACTAGATGATCTCCAAAGGTTCCTTTGAACATGAACTACTCTGATATTCTGCCAAACAGTCCCATCTTGAAAGATGAAATATGGAATAACAGCCTACTTACTTGAACCCAATACCAAATCAAAGCTGGGTACTGACAGTTTTTGTGCATTTAGCAGTGGTCATAAGAAATTCACTTAATTTCTGCATCTATGCCCATGACTATATGGGGTGGGGGCTACCATACCAAAAAAGAGGAATAAAGAATCAACTGACTTTGATGGCATGATTCTAAAAATAAGAAAGTATCTTAATTTTAAATTTTTTTCTTTTTCATTGTCACCATATTCTAGAAAAATGCCTATCTTTGCTATTGGTGTAAACAATGTTATTTGATCCAGGCTGGTTATTACAGATTTTCCCTCACCTATTTTCACCATATCACCGAAGTTCGTATTAATTTTGAAAGCTATTAAATATTTCATTGAGAACATAAGTTCTAGGGGGATCCTGACAGGTAAAAAAAAAAAAAATCCATGTAAATGATGATTCTACATTTTAAATTATTTTTTACAAATTACTAACCAGGCATTTTTTAATCTGTTTAAAATAGCCCACGCTGCCTTTAGTTCTTTTAATTTTTGTAGCATCAGCGAAGACCAAATAAAATATTTTAAGGAGGAGAAATTATTTATGTAATACTTATAAAACTTACGACATAGAAATTAGATGATAGTAATTTGATAAATTCTATTTGCCATTATGTTTTAGTAACAAGTCTCTAATTCCTTAGCGGCTCCACGTCATACCTCCGAGCATTTCCATACTACGGAGAAATGGCTATGTCCTTCAAAAAAAAATAAGAAACTTGAGCAGAGAATACAAGGGCAGTACAATGCAAGTTGAGAACACAGGTAACAATAAGGAGAACGCCTAAGTCTTAACCATAACGAACACACAGCAAACCCTTCTCGGTGGAAGACAGGCTCTCAACTCTGAGAGGCCCGCTGTTACCACTAGAGACCACTCATTCACCGGACTGTGAGGCCAACTTTCAGTTCCCAGCTGCGGCCATCGACAGACCTTAAGAGCAGAACAAACATGCTTCTGAAAAGGCTGCATCTAAAAACGCCACCTTTTTTCCGAAAAGCTATCCAGGCATAGCAACTAGTCCAGGGCTCGTGGAGAACTGTGAAAACCAATGCTTTGCACAGGAATAAAGATGAAGGACAGCCTGGGATTGACCGAAGGCCTTGTGCTCCCAGATGTGCAGCTCTGATTCCTGAATCAAGGGCAGATGTTAAAACGGAGGTCGGGGTGCCACCCGTGGCAAAAGCTATTAGATAAGAGTTTTGGGAAGGCGCGTTAGCTCTACCACCACGGACGCGCCCTCTGACGCCCTCTCATCACCACCCCTCCCACGGCCTCGGGGGGGGACGGGGACACGGGACGCGGGTACTTCCACGAACAACGGCAACGGGGCAAACGGGGCGCCGCAGCCGGCCAGACCAGGGCAGAAACGGGAGGGCCCGCGGGGCAGCAGGAGCTTGCCCCAAGCCCCCCCCCCTCCGAGGGAGCGGGCTCAGAACCCGCCCGGCACCTGCCGCCCCGCCAGGGCGGCCCCAGCTCCTGTGCGGCAGGACCGCAGGCGGCCTCTCCCCGGGCCGCAAGCGCTCTGCCTGCCCGACCCTCGCCGCGCGGCCCCGAGCGCCCGGGAGGCGGCGGCGACCGCCACCCCTCACCTGTCTCCATGGCGGCCCGCAGGGCTGCGCGAAACGCCCGGGCACAAGATGGCGGCGACGACCACCGCTGCCGGCGGACGGAAGCCCGGCGACAAGCAGCACTGAGGCACGCCGGGAAGGCGGCGGCAGTTGCCCGGCAACGGGCCGGGCGGGAAGGCGGGGCGGGCCTCGGGCCGGCGGCAGCGGGGGCCGCCCCCCCCCCGGCGCGGGGGGG
>NW_010972831.1:9423443-9646752 GCF_000737465.1 Haliaeetus leucocephalus | reverse complement strand
GCGGAGCCCGCTCCCCGCCGGCTGCGGGAGCGGCGGTGAAGACCGCTCGGGAGCGGGCTCCAGAGCCGCGTACTCCGTCCGCGGAGAGCGGGGAGCACAGAAGGGTCGAGTCGGTGCTGCCTTCGTCTCATGCGCTGCAGTTTTCCCCTGGTAAAGGGACTTCCTCGGGAAAACTTTCATTCATCCTTCTCAGACCTACGATGACAGGATTCCTCATTCTGCACTCGTTTTTAGATACTGATATAAGGTCCCTTGGACAAATGCTGATTGTTTGACATTTTCAGTTACCGAAAAGATTAGTTCCATCAGTTTCATGAGGGAAATGTACACTCCTCGGAGGCAGTATTTGCCCCATGACGATATTACATGGAAACACATAGATAAGATGCACAGGAATTTGGATTTCTAGCGTAACAGGCATCATCCATTTACCGCTGCAGGTGAGGGAATACCTCCTGTTGGTTTTGAAGTAACAGGGCATATAATATCTGTAGTTGGAAAGAATGTTCAGAGATTCCAATATCCAAATAAAAACCCAGACTGAATGTAGTATTGGAAAAATTCCTTCCTTTTTCAAGTTGCTCTGCTGTAGCTTGCATCAAACTTTAAAGTGGCAGAAGTCAAAAATCAAAGTACTCAGAAATCAAAGTACAAACTCCAGTGTGTTTTTAAATGACCAAAGTTCAGTTTTACATCAATCACTTCACTCTGAAAACTTTGCAAGCGAAACAAATGGAAACCTTACTTAACACCTTTATGTAGCAGTATCCAAAAATCTGCAAGCTTTCACTGTCGGGAGGGGGGGGGGGGAATTAACATATGCAATGCTAGTTACAATGGGATCCAGTGTAGGCATAAAGGTAACATCCTTATGACTACATTTTATAGGCTTGCTTCCTAACAACAACAACAAAAATTTCTTTCTAACAGTAATATGGCTGGAAAGGTTAGCATTTTGTCAATGTTATCCAGATATCATAAACCAGCCATGTGACCTATCCTCTGGTAGATGAGTAAGGAGGACATTTTAAGAGTGCATTTCTCAGATTTCTGTACTGCCCCAAAGCAATAGCAACAGAATTTCTGGAGATCTGTAGATTAAACGTAACTGATCTTCCAGAAATTATGGACTTGGTATAAAATGGTGCAGAATTCTTTTTGAATGTGGAATCAGTTTAGACCAGGATATTGCAAAGTTGGTTGCAGGAGAAACATTAAGAACTACTCATTCAGTAAGCAGTTTGGTGCTTATGATATAAAACAAGTGCTCTGTACCTAAAAATGAAGCAAAAATTATTATTTGACATTTTGATCTCTTTATGATCTATATTAAGAGGTTACTGCTTTTCTAAGTGTACAAGATATTTTAAGTTAGAATTCAGTATAAGTGATTTTAAAAATCACTTTATTAGAGCTAGGATGTGCCAACAGAAATGAAAATAAGCCAAGTAAATCCATGAACAGCAGAACTTATAAAATCTGTTTTTCTGCAGCTTCTTTCCATGGAGGTTTTATAATGTCTAAAACTCTAGCTGAGCTCATGTTAGAGCCCCCTCACAGTGGAACTGTAGGGGGGTTTGTCTGTAGACAGAGTCTTTACCTAGAGAGTAGTTTGCCTTAAACCCACAACAAGTATCTCAAGGCTAGGATTTTTCATTCTACTTACCTGGCACTGTTGTTGCTCTTCTGGGAGGCAGTGACATGGCTTGAAGTGCTCATTTTACCATGGATCTTCGCATTTATGTTTTTATCATTGCTACCATTAGTGATTCATCAATCCTCCAGGTTTCTCAGGAAGACCTCATGTTCCAGATCTGAACTGTTCATGCTCTAACATCACAGATTTAATGATGTACAATGTGAATAAACAACCTTTTGAAGAAAATTACCATTGGAGTAATGATTTGTTCTGTCATGTAAGGGAGCTTTTAGCATATGGGCAAGTCAGTTCCAATTTGATTAGAAGGTAGCTTTGGGGACAACATTCTAGTCATGTTTTTTTCCCCAGATAGAGAGATAAATGCTTGAGCTGGGAAGGATAAAAAGATGATCCTGTGTTTGTATTTGCAGAACATTCATTTTAACTTTGTACTAGACAAGCCATTGTTGATCACTTCCAGAGCAGAAGGAAATGCAAAGGAGAGACTCAAGCGTAAAATCTAAACTGTGTTTTGATTTTTTTTTCTTTCTGCATATTGGATGGAGATTTTAGCTTGTTTTGTTTTTCATAGCAACTTTACAATGAGCCAAGTAATTTCAGTCAACTTCTGCACTTAATTCTTCATTCATTAAAAAAAAAAATTGTATCAGAATGAAACCAGTTAATAACTAAATGCTCAGAGAGTGCAGAGCAAAACTGCACTGTTGCATCAGCACCCTGGAGAGGAGCCCAGCTTCTGAGGCTGTAAATTTATTCCAGAAGTTGCAATTCTGCCTCGTGTTACATACTAAATTTTCAGAACTTGGCTGAAACAAAAGCCCCAATGGTTTAGCACTGTCAAGCTAGCTTAGGTTCACTGCTATGACAATTGTGTTATTAGGCACTTGTGCAACGGTACACTGTATACATAGTTACCTGAAACCTGACTGAATATTTTTTCTTTTTTTTTTATTTGCTATTTTCATTTGTTGAACTATTTTCAGTGTCTGAGTTAGCAATTTTCTATAATACTATCTTTTCCTTTGCAGTATGATTTTTTTTCTTCCTGGGAATTGGGTTACAAAAAACATCTAAAAAAGATTTATGCATAGTTTTTCTTAATAAAATAGGGTTGCTTTTTTTAGACAAGGTTTTAGTGGTTGTGGAATACTACCATTACTATATCAAAACATAACAAGTCACTCCCCAGTAAACATAGACTTTGGGCTAAAAGCAGAGATCAAACAGATCCCATGTGTCTGCACTGCTATTCTGGAATGTGATTTCTCTCCCAAGACTGACTTCAGAGGAAAGTCTCCTAAAAAAGGATTGGTCACAGGAATAAATTACTATGTAGGCTTGCCAGGGTTAAGTCAAACATCTCAATTCTTGGCCATCAAAACTAAGAACAAAATTGAAAGTCAGGATCATGGTATAATAACTAAGAACATTCTCTAGGAAAAGTTGGGATTTTTTTCTGCTTTTAAATATCAGTTGAGTCAAACTTTCAGGGTGTAAGTGTTAACATATACTGTGAGTATATATAAGTGTTAACATATACTGTAACATTCCTGACTGTGAGCCAGGAATTTTCCATATTGTTGTGAAACCAGCACAACATCGCTGCCTCAGTTTCTCCTTTTATAGGGACTAGACTGCCATCACTGTTGTTGTCTGTCTAAAAACTGTTTCTGGAACCTTATTTTTTTCTGAGACATTTTGACAGAGTATGCTAAAATTATAGTGGATTTATACATAAAATGCAGATATATGATCTAACAAACAGAAATAGATGAGAGAATGTTTTCTACCTCAAGCAAATTAAGCTGTTGAAAGTTGAAAACGGCATTCAAAAAATGACACACAGCTGCAGTAGTAATCACAGATAGTAGCTAAGTGACAATAAAATCAAGCTTGTGACTTGTCTTTGTAAATGCTATATTTAGGAAAACCACAGACACCTGGATACTGAAAGGTCTTTTCAGGTCCACAAAATAACATAATGTTTCTACTGTCATCAGTTGTTTGATCCCAATGTCTGGATTTCAACCTCTTTTGCCAACTGCCACACAGAACTTTAGACTTTTTTTAATATTAAATGAAGTATCCTCCATCTTGCCAAAAAAAGGTCTCTCCTTTAGTATTTGAGATATTATAAAGGCACTTGATTCTTTGGAGGACTCAGAGATTTCACTTCAAATTGATAACAAAATATCTCCTGTAGATAAAGATCTCGCATGTTCATGTCTGTGACTTAATTCAGAGTTGTTTCTGAGGGCTTAAGGGTGGAAACAATTATCTTTAATTAAAGTTGTCTATCCCAGTCACCTGTAGTGTTTTCCACACTGAATACTTGTAGTTGAAAAAAATATAATTTTTAGCTGGATGTGCCTTCTGCTTATTTAAGCTTAAATTTTACACTCATGGGTTTCAGAAAATATTAGAAGCTATAGGCTAAGTTCTGGCACTTTTAGTCATGATGATTAGTACTGTACTGACAATAATGCTTTTTAGAAAATAGAATGGGTTATGACAAGTACAATATAACATCATTAGAACTGGCATAGAGATGCAGCCGTTAAATGGAGCCACTTCTGGGATGTGAAGGCACCGAGACTCCATTAGACACAGGAGGAAAAATCTTATCTGAAGTGCTATTAGATCTTGAAGGTGGACACTGAGGAAGTGAGATGTTGCAAAGGTTTTATCTATGGCACCATAGTATAGTGCATTTGCATCAGAAAGAAAAGAAGATCCAGCAAGGGTTCATGACTGAAAACTAATCAAGTGGAACAGTAAATATTTTATACCTAATGCTTGGAACCTAAGACATCCCCTTTTGTTCATATTTTACCCATCTGCTTTAGAATAGAGTGCAAACTTGTATCAACATGGATAATGACATCTTAAAGGATTTTACCCATAGAATGCAAGACAAAATTCTGCAGACTAGAGAGTATTCTTCTTCAAATATGGTTAAATAACAGAGAACAGAGTATGCATTATGTTATATTTATAACAAGCCAGTACAAAGTCTGCAATTTTTTTACTCCAATGTTATAATTGTAATTCAATAGAAACAAGATCATAGTTATCAGTGACTGAAACAATTGTCAGAACATATTTAATTAAAGGCTTAACTGTTCACTGAGTTCTATTTTTTGAGGTCAAGAAACTGGCAGGTAATGTGCATTCCAAAAGCCAGCCTATGACAGTCATAGTAGAACAATCTTCATCTGAAGACTGTTAAACACCATTCAATGGAGCCATAGATTTGGTGAAATGGTGTAAAAGACTTCAAAGACTGTGGCTTATTGCAGACACTGGAATGTGTCCTTCTGTGACTATGGTTCTCCTCTAGCTTCAGACAACCATTAGAAAGCAAAGATAAATTCAAGATTAAATGTCAAGTGTCAGAAAGAATTTTATGTTTTTTCCCTAATAAGTTGATTAAAAATACACCAGTCTTCTATTCTTAGGGCACCTAGAAGGCAGAGGAATTTGAGGTCAGCCATTTGCTAGGAGCAATATGCATTGAACCTGAGAACAATGACCTACAAGGAACATCTTCACAAAGGTATTGCTTGCCATTTGAAGCCCTTTTTGAGGTGCTGTAAGGAAAGAATTCTGCAGCGAGCCAGGATATATGGGGCCTGATCTGAAGGAACTCTTATCCTGTTGAATGCCAAATAGGCCAGAAACAAACTCATTCCCCAGTAATGAAGGTATGTAAAACTTCCCAAGTCTGAAATCCAGAACAATAAACTGAATGTTATCTATTTTATAATGGTTGCAAATATGAATAATTTCACTTATTTGCCATTATATTTTGGATTACCATTACAGTTATTTAATTTTCAAAATAATCTCCAATAATTATGTCTTTTGATCCACTTTCTATGCCATTTCATTTTTAGGCTTTTCTACTGTGGCACTGAGCAGAAGGGTGTAGGGAAAACACCAGGAATAATTATGTATAAAACTAAGGAAATAATTGGCATGAATTTGTAATTAATAAAAAAATGTATACCGTTTATTTTATAATGTTTTGACTGTGTTCAGCAAGTAAGAAACAAATAGTTAATTTGGTGCTGAAACTAATAGGTATACTCACATAGACTACAGGTAAGGGCATTTTTCTTAATAATCACAAGAATAGACCAACAGCTCTGCCTAGCATGGCAACATATTCCTTACATGAGAACGTATTTTTTAATTAAAAAAAAAAATAAATCGGGAAGTTTCCTGGCACTACAGCTGAGAATGGAGGCTTGAGAATATGATCTTTTCCTCCAATATAGCCTAAAAGCTGAAGAGCCAGATGAGCCACATCCAGAGATACTGTGAGTAAATGTAAATTTTGGATATCTAGGTTTAGTTTGTTTGAATTTATCTATACCAGACAAGCAGGTAGGGGGGTTTTGTAGATTTTGTAACTGGCACAAGTGTTAATCCTACACTTTTTTTTTTTTTGCTATTTCCAAACATTAACAACAGAAATGTGTAGTGAGCTATTGCACAGAGCTTCACTGATGGCTCAGAGACTGAGTCCTTGTGTAGTGAATGAGGTCAAAACCTCAGGTCTTTCCAGAAGTTTTGAAAGGGGAGGCTGGCATAATGGTCTAGAGAAAGAAAAGCTGATGGTAGACAAGCAAGAGCATTCAACTTGCTCATCCCTACAATGCTGAATGGGCCAAGCTGCTGGAACCTGAGCTGCAAGCTCAGATCTGAAGGAGCTTTACACTTCCCTGGGGCCTTGGCAAATCAGAGCTCTCAAAACCAAGTAGTACTAATTATATGGAGAGCCAGACTTCCGAATGTTGGGCTTGTAGGAGCTACTTTAATGCTAGTGATAACAGAGCATGAAAATACACACTGATGTACAGTACTGATTCAGACTGAAGACCAACTTTTCCCGGGTATAAACTGGATTAACAGCTGAAGTTTATAGAAACCTGCCAGTTCATGTCAGCTAAGGATCAAAGCTATGAAATCCCAGGAATTAAAATTCTGATAATAAATGAGTAATGTTAATTAAATCATTGGGGCTAAATAGAAAAAAACAAACCATTTATTTCTAGTTTTTATATCGCCATCTCAACTGCCTGAATTAAGAGAATCAGGGAGGAGGGGAAATCACATTCTCCTATTCTTGCACAGGAACATCTAACTATACTAAGAATAGCACTGCAGTTACTTTTATAAGATAAAGAAAAGAAAGCGGGAAATGCATGGTCTCCAATAATGAAAATACGATTAGTGAGATTCCTTCCTGCTGGCAAGTAAAACTCTAAACACTCTGTACACTCACCCACAACCTCACCCACTCATGATGAAAATAACTTTAATTCTTGGTCATTGCAATGGTGGTCCACAAATAGTTACAGTTTCACAGATGCCTACATCAATATTTGGCAAGAATATAAACCCTCTCTTTAGCTGCATGCTAGCCAACCTGTCAGTGCTTATACTTAGGATTATACAGCATTCAGGCAAACAAAAGTGCTGAATTCCTTGGGGAGCACATCTAAATATACCTCTTGCAGGCAAGGTCCATAACCTTTGAATGCCAGGCGTACAGTAGAGTACATCTGAATTATGTCAAACATGTAAACTTAAGTAACATGAAATAACCTAGAGCTTTTGAATAATTACACAACAGTATAAAGCACACCTTGACATGTTACTTGCATTACATTCACTTTTATTTTTTTTCTGTATGGCAGAGTTAAAATTGTAATTATTTTGAGACTAATTGCCATAAAAACACAGTTTCTCTGGGGTGGTTTCTTCAAGCTCTCTTGGTTCCTTGCTCCTGTCTTACAATTAATAATATCTCTGTTCGTTAGCTGCTTTTCCTAGCTCAGTGAAAACAGCCTGTTGTTTTTTCAATCTATTCCTTTTCCTAGGCCACTTTGTGTTAAAAAACAACCACCACCCCCAAATAAAAACCAAAAAACCCCAAGTTTTTTTTAATGTACAGTTTTATATAGAACACTACAACTAAGAAAAATGTGAAACTATAACTCTCACTATAATTATAATTTTTGAGGTGCCTGATCTTGCAAGTCCTTCAGTTTAATCATTGCAAAAAGAAAAGGGGAAAAAAAAAAACCTCAGGATCCGATCCTAGGTTATTTGTGCTTTCTCATGAGCATATTAAGAATATAATACTTTCCATTTCCTTAACCGGGCTTTGGGTCAATAATCACCCCAACTATAAGATTTGCTTTGGAAATTCAAGAGGGAAAAACTGAAAATTTTAGTGCAAGATGAGCATCCTGGGATGATCATCTAATACACTTTTCCTTCGCCAAGATCTTTCCAAACAGAAAGTTATGCATATGCTAGCTGAAAATAAGAGTATCTCCACTGGTTTCAATGCTGTTGCAGACATGAAGATCTGGTGGTTTTGAAAAGAAAATCCAGCCCAATAATTGTCAACATATATAATTTTAATCAATCAGCTTCATCCTTTTTCACCAGGAGGCTGAGGTAATTTTAATAAAAGAAAGGGAAAAGAGGTGCACATTGAATAAGTGCTCAGCTGGGATCCAGTCACCCTTTTCAATCCATGTAATGGATTCATCATTTGGCTGAATCCATTCAGTGCCACTCTTTTCAATCTCTAAGCAGGTGAACAATTACCACATTATTACTAGAAGATGCTATGTTGGTGTAGTGTAAGCATTTAAGCTAGAGAGACAAAAAAAGAAAAGAGGCCATTAGCATAAGCACTATTTGACCCTAAGCAGCAATGATCTCCATAATGAACACCCTGTGGTGGATATTAAGACACCTACTGATGGAGCACTGTTCACTTCACTGGAGATGTACATCTTGACTTTACACCCAGCTGAATATCTTGACAATATTGCAGGGCATTGCTTACTTTTCTTTCTTGCCATTGTCCCCACACAAAAGTAAACACACTCCCCTCCAAGATACCTTAGTGTGCTCTATTATAGTTCCTGCTTTTCTAGCAACATCTCCCTGGCCATCCACTGCCTTCACAGCATTTTTCCTAGGTGCTTTGCACCAGTATCATCTGTGCATCTTCTCTGAAGACTAGTATTTTTAACAGTAAATAGCACTAATTTTATTTGAACTGTCATTCTGGGAGCACTCGAACTAAAGAAGTGGATTTCCTATAAGCAAAATTTCTTGTGATGATTTCCGCGTAATCAAAATTCTCTTGTGGAGTTTCTCTGTAACTTTTCCCATTGTTAGGGTGTAACCAGGTCTCTTTCTTCTCACCAGATACATCAAGACTTTCCTCCCCATCCAGGAAACTGGACTGGAATCAGCCAGTAAGTTCTGGAAATATTTGGACACATACACTAGCAGTGTTACTGCAAAAGCTGTGTTTCCACTGGTCTGCCATGGTGACCAGAGTGGGATATAACTCTGATCATGGAGTGGATGCTTGTTATTGCTGTCTCCAAATTCCTGTATGTCAAGGGACCAAACCTGGACTATATGACCATATGATTACAGCCCGTGCTGAGAGAAGTCCCAGTTAACCTCACCATAAGGCAAATTCCTTGATTTTGCACAGGTAGAGACCTCAAAAACTGGCTGTGGAATACACTCATCTAGAAACAAAGTCAGAAGTGCTGATTTACCACAAAATTCCAGTTCAGTGAATCTAATACCTCAACTTATAAATAGTTTCTGCCAAAGTCAAAGCCAGGCTCTGAGAGACCCTTGTCTGCATTCCTGATCCTCCAGCTCCAAGGCACAGGAGACTGGAAGAACCTTAAAAATACTCAAAGAATCAGTTGATTGCACTCAGATGATCTAATATTACTAGTGGCCGTGGCAATACAGACCTTTGTATGTGATTTTTGATACCTTGACTTAGTCATCTGATACAGACCAGCACAGAAACCTTTTTTTTCTTTTTCTTTTACAGCTGTTCAGGGTGTCAGCTCGTGTATCTGTGGGCCCACCTTCATCTCCAAACAGTGTGTCCTTTGTAAATGATCTTCAGCAGCCTTTTCATCCTAAGGAGGACTTAGAGCTCAAATTCCACGAAGGGGAAAAATACCAAAACAAAACAATAAACCATCATTTTGCTTTATATCTTAAAACTGTGTAGGAAGGGAGATGCAGCCCCATGCCCTCCTGCCCCTCAAGCTGAATAGCTAAATGCCTGAGTGTTCAGGAGCTGAGCTGCTCCTCAGCAGCATTTACCAAGTGCACTGGATTATCTGAAGACCTAGCTTGAACCTCCCCCTAGCATTCACCTCTGAAGCCCATGGTCATTCCTCAGATGCTAGGTTTCCTGAGCAGAAGAATCATCCCTGCTTCTCTATGGGTAAACAGTACAGAATAAGGCCACATTGCTAGAAGCAGTATTTGAGGATACCATTTTCTTTTGCTGGAAATGCCAACATCATCTCTATTCCTTGCATAGAAAGTCTCATTTTAGTGTTTTGGAAAAGAGAGGAAGATGAAGAAGTCATTGCCAAGCTTTTTCTTATATCACAGCATACTCATGGCACCCACTCTGCAATTTTCTTGCATATCATAGCTGTTCAGCAACAATTTTTCCTGTTATCTTTCACCTACAGTTATCTTATGAGTGCCACCAAACAGTACAAATTAATCTTTAGTAGCTCCTGTACAGAACAGTTTAGTAGAGGGAAGATGTTTTATACAGATTGTTCTTTCCAGTCAGGGAACCGGCATCTCCTATATCAGGAACATTCAGAAGTGACAAGAAAGGAGAACAACACGGGTCCTGCCCACACTTTGAACAGTAGTATTCCTGGAATCTACTCCCAGTTCTGGAAGAATAGTCAAAAAGGTCTTTATTCCTAAAATTACTTGCCGCCACCTTCTGAGTGCAAGAATTGCAGGAGTAAGTATTAGCATAGCTGTCCAGACATAATGTACATCTTTGGTTAATCTCTTAGTGAGGAGGTTTCCAGGTTGCATTATTACAGGCTCTTTCTGGTAGAACTTCACTGCAACAGCTCCAGCACTCTCACTGCTAGAGGCTTTTTATAGTGTGCAGTCTTTTATTTACAGTGACCCTGCTACACAAGCTCTACAAATGCTTCACAAAGTGTAAGAACTTAGAGCTCTCATCTGCATAACATCAATAATTATAGGCATTCATGCCTCCCAGTATTTAATAGGGTCTTTTTCTGATATTTTGAGTCCTGCTGTTATGGGGCATCAAGCTACAGCAGAAGAAAAACCCCAAACACTTACCCTTTGTAATTTCCATTCATTAAACATTCCTCAGGAGGCAGAGAATCCTGACCTTAATTTATTGTGCAGACCCCAACCTTCTAAAGGATCAGTTCAAATTCAGTGCAGTGGAGTAGAGTGGAACAGAGGAACTCCACACAGCTAGGATAACTGCTGCAGTGAGACTTATAAATTAGCAAAGACCTGAGAGGTGTTTCATGAAGGACACCTGCACCTAATTAACTCCTGGAATGTTGGTCATCATCAGTTTAAGTCACCCCAAAACAAAACAAAACAAAACAAAACGAAAGAGGTGGGCCAAGATCACCTGCCAAAAAATTCAAGATTTATTTATTTGACCACCCTTCAAACACGGGTGAGGCTATCCCCAATATGAGCCCCCAGAGGGGTGATTTTAACTTGTGTATTTTCAGTATCCTAGAGTGACATATTCAGATTTGCTCTGTATTGATCTGACTTACATGTGTAGACAGATATGAATGAAAACAGTCACAGGTAAGCTCTGACATGAGGCATCATAAGACAACTCTGTGTGTGTGTGTGTGTAGGATGCTCCCAGGAAAGTTTATGTTGTTTTTTCCCCAGTTTTTGTTATTCAAAGGGGAGCTAAAGTGTCCTATGTTCTGCGCCCCCCACCCCCTTTTTTTTTCCGAGGAAATTCTTAGTCATGTGCACAAAAAAATCCTGGGTTTCTGATTTTTGACTGTATAGCCAAGACAACATATTGAAGTAAAATAGGTAATTGCTCCAGAAATAATAATTCTTTAATTGAAAGATTTTGTTAACTTTGTTTCTGGTGGAAAATTTGATCTTCAACTGGCTTGCTAAAATATTTGCTAAGACCCAACCTATGTTATTGTTCACAAAGAATAGTTCACAAATGAAATTACAACAAACTAGTTTTAGTATCTGGCACATTCTTTCAAGAATATGGTTTGCCTATTAAAAAAAAACATTTTATGAACATTGTAATGAGGCTCACATTCTGACCTGGAACAGTTTATGAAAACTCACTGAAGAGCTGCATGCCAAATAAGGCTGGCAAATAATTTCACGTGGGTAAATAAAGTACTGAAGTAAATACGGGAAGGAGAATACCTTTTTTCTTACAGAAGAAACAGTCTCTTTCTTATGACCAGAACCTACAGTCCACATTTACACCATAATGAATGGCAACTATTGACTTAGTGCTCCAGAGAAACCTAAATGGGCAAAAAATAGTTTCAGTATAGTCATCTCTATTTTTAAAGCGCTACCAAACATCTTATTAAGCGGTTCCTAATCACTTCAGAGCAGCATGGTATGCCTACCTTTTACTCTGTGCCTCCGAATGGTGGGGGCTGTACTTACCTCTATTCCATATAGGACGCAGAAATCCCTTAGAATTTTCCTCTGGAAGAAGCACATTTTCCTTCACCATGAAAAGCTACAGGTATTAACTAGCCATGCAAAAGCACATGATAGATATTTTTTTCAGCATATCGAGTTCACAGTTACTACACTGGAATGCTAAACCACAGATTAAATAACAAAGCATCTGAGAGAAATCTACTACAAAAAGATAAAGGAACTGTCTGTTGATAAATATAGTTTACTTTTTAGGCTTATATTCATGTGCAAGTACAACAAATGGCACAGGAATTTAACAACAAGGGGAAAAGCAGGAAACAATACACGTAATAGACAAGAAATGCCACATTCTATCAGCACAGGCTCTGTATTGCTTCGCACTGCAAATTGCTGCACAAAATCACAAGCCAAGCCCTCAAAATTGCAAGTCTGCATTCAAAACTAAGTAATTCAAAACTGAAACAGTGAGTTCCTATTATCTTCTGGGTTTTGAGGCTTTAGAGTCAATATTCAAAGACTTTCCTCCCATCCTGTCACAGCTTTAGGCTTCCTTATTGCTTTTCCAAGAAAAGTTGGGATTCCTACATGACTCAGAGAGGTAGAACTTCAAGAATCACAGCAAATTTCATACAATTTGATTGAAATGACAGACTTTAGCAACATAGTTAGCAACATAGTTTAGCAACATTATTCATTAGTTAGGCAAATAATTTAATTTTTGTCTTCATGCATGAATTAGCAGGACATATTTCTAACTAGTTTTACAGGTTGATAAGCATGAAATACAACATTTCAGGCTGAGGCAGAAAAGTTAAGCAACTTGTTTATAGTTCAAGTAGAGTCCAAAAAAAGCCTTAATAAACCAGTTTCTGGCTTTTTGCTTTACATTCACACTGTCTCCCTTTAATATGTATACTTTCAAAAGTCTCTTCACACAGTTTCCCAGACTAATTTATACACTTACTCTTAAGCAACCTAGACTCACATGAAACACTCAGAACTTCCTCTCACTCTCTCTCTATGTGTATATTACATATATAATATGTATACATACATATATGTATAAAAGTATAAGCAAAGCATAGCACACACAGAACTTGCTGGCATCAGAAAAGCAGTTCACCTTAGTAGCCCAAACACAATGATTGTCAGCTGGGTGGAGTCAGTGCAACCCTACTGAAGACCTCCTAGATATGAGGATTTCAATAGACCTCAGTCTGAAAAATAAAGGGGATGGTTGCCCATTAAAACAAAACAGTTATAGGTACAAACAACAAAAAAAGAAACTCTCACAGACTATATCACCAGAGTACAATAAAGGGTCATTTCATGTTGTTGTTTATTAGCTACAAGACAGTGGTGTAAAATGCTGAGTCCAGAAAATCTGTAAGCAATCTTTAGGTAACCAATATGTAGATACAAGTCTTCAAAAAATGCTTATCAACCTTCTAGGAACTTTCTTTTTTCCTTCACTGAGTGTTCTGTTGATAGCAGAAGCTGAATTTTAATGGCTGTCCAGAAGAAGGTACATGAAAAAGCCTCCTGCCAGTTTTGCAGGTGAAAAATCTTGGCAGGATATAAAGCAAGACCTGAGGAGATATAAAATCTATCCATAATAACTCTAACCGGACAGCCACAGTTATACAGGAAATGTTAGAATCAAAATCTTAGTAAAGAATGAATCTTAGTAATGAATAAAACAGTAAAACTAGCCCCCTCCTCTACAATACAATTTTTTTTACAAATTTCTCCCCTTCTCTACCACAGTTATTTAAATGAAACTATGTTATGAGACTAGGTTTCCTAAGACACTATTTTTAGGCTTTGGATAACAACATTATTATTCATTGTGCTGGTTTTGTCATTAATATTGACCCGTAGCAATTGGCACTATCAAGTTGTTGTATTCTGCAAATACTTCTGTGGAGTTGACAACTGAGTAAGATCACCAGGCCCAGGGAGATTTAGTGCTCTGCTCAAGGACAGGAACATCTTCAGTCATGTCTTGCAAAGCAGATGCAGTCTGTGGTGCATGGCAGAGTCCTCTTTAATAGCACAGACTCCTCACAAAGGGTGCAGCAAAGATACATGAAAGTGAAGGTCTGATCTGATGCAGAAGAGCTGCCTCTGGCATGGTTCTTCGGGACAGAGGAAACCCAGCATCCTGCCATTAAATCATGCAGACAAATGCCAAGCCTAGCGAGTGTCCAGCAGTGGGCTGCTGGGATCGTGCTGCAATACACAAAAGTGTTGGAGACCTCACAGTAACACAAACAGTGAGCACTGTGCTAAAGCCACATGTTTATTCACCCAGACTAGGAAAACATTGTGAAAACTGTCACTTGATCTAAGTGTTCAGGATTCATTACCACCCACCTCTTTCCGTATTTAGCACAGATATTTAGGAAAAAAAAGATGTGAAGTATGTAAAAATGTATACGATATGTCATTACTAAAAAGGAAGAGGTGCTTTTGTGTTAAGGAATCACTGCTGGATTTTGGCTATGACTAATTCAGTGATCTATTTTTTTTCTGGGCTGATTTTCACCAATTGTCCAATTCCAAGACATTGTCAGCAAATGTTTTTTTGGCTACAACCAGGTTATTGCTCTTTCAAGTGGTAACATACCTGAGCTGGAAAACAAAGTCTGAATAAATCAAAGACTGAGTTCAACTGAGATCAGAACTCAGCTGGAATGAACTACCAGCTCCTCTGAATTCAGTGGATGACACCAACCAAAGAGGTGACCTGCATAACATAGCCCTACTTCAAACTTAGGGCTCAGGATCTCTACAGTAGGCCAAAGAAGAACATACGTGTACTTAAAAGGGGATGACTTTTGCATCCACATTAAGCTTGAGTCTATTTCTGTCTGGGTGCTTTTTTCAGCTTGGTGACTTCTAGATTATATAGAGAATGCTGAAAGTTTTTTCTTCTCTCTTCCACAGATCTGGATGTTCCACACAAAGGCAGGAAATACCTTTGTCCTCCCTTTGTATGCTTTCCTGTAGTTTGGTCATTCATTAACGCATTCACACATACGTAACCATTCCCAAACAGCCAGTCCTTTGTGGGAATAAGCCTGCACATGGATACATGAACTAGCAGGAACATACCCTGTATAATAGCAGCCCATATCATGATTCTGCAGGTTTGAGACATTCAACATTTGCAGAAACAGTGTTAGCAACTTCGTATTCTGAGAGAAGAAAGGAAAAGTCAAGGTCATTCTATAGAGAGTGAACAGAAAATAGGAAAGCCTTAATTTAGCTCCTTATAGGCAGCACTGCCTGCTGTTACGCCAGCTGGACAGCTGACATACCCATTAACCACTAGGAATCACACTCTGCCCACATACGATAAAACAGGAACCGTTTGCTAGTTCAGTGAGGCTGAGTAACCTGTCCTGACAAAGTCCACACTGAAGATCCTCCCATGTTCTCTGTTGGCGCTGGTGGTGCATGTTTTGAAGTGGGGGACACAGGGATTCCTTTAGGCCACTACCTTAGGACCATCACAACTTTTACACCTAAAACAAAAACCCTTTGATGAGAAGCAAAATAAATGCCATGCAAGACAAGAGTCTATCACGATACTTATCCTGCAATGCTGGAAGGGGTTGTAAACGAGCTCCAGTAACAAAGCAATTGTCCTTGCATTACCCATTGTAAATAACACATATGTTTACTTAGGGCATTGGAACAGGACGACGTGCATGCTTGATGCTGAAGAAAAGCCTGTCTGTGCCTTTTATACTGGAGAGTTTGTACAAGATAAATTCTTAAAAACTAGTTGTGTTTCTTAGATTCTTAAAATCTTTTACTCTGAAATGAATGAGACAGCTTGTAGGGTATGCCACCTGATTTGGTCCCACCTGAGCATTTTCAAAAATGGAAACTTGAGTTATCACTTAGCTGAGGAAAGAGAAGGAACCATTGATATATAGGTCTGAAGGTACTTAAGGCAGTAGGCAAATCTCTGCTTTGTACTGATTCTCTATGGTGTGTACCATCCTGGATCTTAATGGAGCAATACCATGCTACAGTGGAAGCTAATGTAGAAACAAGCGGTCCACTTTGTTGCAAAGGAAACAATCCATGCCAGAGAGGAGACAGTTCTAGTAATTTTTTTATTTGGCAGGCTCTAATTCTGCAACTCTCCCATTTAAATTAAATACAAATCAATCACAGGATGTCATAAAAGTGTCTCAGAAACATTTGCTATTAACAGGACAGAGAGGTGACACATCAAATAGACCACAGTTATAATAAAACCAGCATTCTTTATTACCCCATGTGTATATTCCCCCTGCCTTGGAGCTCCTGTCAATAAATCACCCTGTGTGACCATTGATGAAAATAACATTTGTTTTCTACTTGCACTGCAACAGAGGAAGCTCTTCCTAGTTGAGATGAGGGCACTTCTCCCCTTCAAGAAACTTTCAGAACATTCCTTTCTGCAAATGGGAGAGGGAAGTGTCTGTCTTACGGCTTTTAGCTGAAAGTGGTTTTAGAGGAGTTTTCATCTGCATGAATTGAGACAGGCAAGCTCAGTGTTACCCACCCATGCAAGATCCACTGTATGTTATTTGCAATAGTGAAGAGCAAGCACTGTGAATTACCTGGCAGCGGTGAAATGTGCTCATACTGTGAAGCCCATCAGAAGGCAGAAAAAGTCCCTTTCTCAAATGCATTTAGATACCTACAGATGCAAATCAGCATTAAGTGGTGACTGCCAAAGCACAGAAGGTGCTTAACTGTTCCTGGTTTCAATTTCTTCAAACAAATACTGTGATAAGCTTCAGGTGGTGACAAATGCCTGTGACCAAGCCACTTCTTGGCACTAGAACAGGCCTCTTCCTTAGATAGACTCTGCAAGTGGAACAGTGTTTATCCACATGCTCCACCATTCCATGCAAGAGGTATGAGCCTGCACCACATGCAGCCAGCTGGGTAGACAGGGTGCCACTGGAAGCACCCAGGAACAACAGTCAGCGGAAAGTTTATGGTGCCCGGCACCTTCAAAGAGCAAAGAAGATAAAGGCACAAAAATCAAATCATTCTTGAAGTAGTTTTCTGCTCAGAAAAGCACCTTGTCATTTTGTGGATAAATACTTTCCTCACTTTTAAAGACAAAAATGTGAGTATTTTTCCAGTTCTATAAACAACATTCACGTTAATAACAAAACTATTAAATATCCTACACACACTACTATGCTAGAGGCCAGGTCTTCTGGTGAGAATTCTCTGGCCAGAATTCTATGATTCTGTGATTCTATAACTTCTACCTTGCACCCCTTATCCTGAAGTGGGAAATCATCCTGGGTGCAGAGTTTGACCCTCATGTCCTCACAACACCCTTGTGAGGTAGATAGGTACCATGACATCTTCTTCAGGAGGGGAAACTGAGGCAAAAAGAGGTGAACTGACTTGCGTGAGGCTGCACAGCAAGTCTGGGAGCAGAACTCATGTCATGCCCACAGACGTCTCCACTGTAACACACTGCCTTACCTCCCACCCAATTTCATCTCCAGAGCTGAATGAAAAGCATCCATATACCACTGACAAAATACACCTAGTCCAACACCAATCTTTCTGTAGACCACTTCTGCTTCAGAAATTACATAAGTGCTACAAAACACTTTTCTCACAGGACCTGAATTCCAAAGTACACAAGACAACTCCCATTGCTGTCTGCCAGCACAAGCCCTAATACCTGAGCCCCTAAATTTTTACAAGGCCTTTAATTGGAGCCTTTCTCATGCCTTGTCTCCACTCCAAAATTCCAGTTAATTAATAAGGCACATCAGGGTCTAATCCAGGAACTTTCACAATAGGTGTGAAGTCCTATAGGCCATTTCCAGGCTGGCACTAACAAAACACTGGTTGGCATGTGAAACCACATCCTGTGGCCGAGAGAGGGAAAGGCTCCTGGCTCTGCCAGTGCCACAGTGCAAGAAACACAAAGCCAGCCTTAACTCATCATTGCCCAAGACACCAGCTGAATCATGACCAGCATGGAATTATGGTATCTCAACTCTCAATAAGGGTGTCTAAATGCAGTGAGATTTGGGAGTGAAAACAAGGCTATGGAAAATGGGTTGGATGTTGACTTGTAAGGATTCCACCATATGGTTGAGGCCTGACTAAAACATAACATAACATAACATAACATAACATAACATAGCGTAACATAGCATAACATAACATACCCCTTCTTTCACCAGACAAGTGACAACAGGGATTTCTCTGCACAGCTGCTGACTTGTGGATACAACAGTTAATGAATTTTCAGCCCCTGCCTGAGTGCAGTGTTCAATGCTAATGATTTACAAGTACATACCAGTAATACTATAGTTCAAACCATTTGATACAACAGCCTGCCCTCTCTTTATTTAAAGTTTAATAAATTCTAAATCTTGACCTTGATTGGAGGTACAACGGATCACTTGATCATACTTATGATCCAGACACATGATCCTTAGGGTTATGTAATTAAACAGCACTTTTGGCTCCAGCACGACTGGAATAAATTTGAGTTGGTTCATGCTTGAACTGATGTGTGACTCCCGGCAGGCAGCAAACACCTGACATTGGATCTGAAGTGGTGATGAGACTCTATATAGGGCTTTGGGCAACAGGGAGTAGTATTAAGGGTCCTTTCCTTGTTTAACATGTGAATTCTTCACTGCTCACTGGTTAGTTGTGCTGTTTGCCCAGGTTGGGAATGTGTCCAGCTCAAACATAGGTCTTCCCCATGTGTTGATGGCCAGCGTGACACAGAAGACTCCAATGATGTTCATTACTATGCCAGATCTAACCTGTGAGGACAAAAGTCCAAACCAACAACAATAACCAAACACCAGCACAGCAAATTGCAGCAAGGCCTATCTGTACACAAACAAGAAAGACAGTCAAATAAATCACAGAAATAGCCATTGTACCCACTGCCCTATGTTCTTGCTTAGGTGGAAATACCACGGAACACACTGTGCAAAGCCTTTGAACATTTTGCTATATAACTAGTCTAGGAGCTTTAAGGCATGTACAAGTTCGTCTTATTAGTTAAAGAATAGCTTCTGCTCCCTTCAAGTCTCTGGTTAGAAAACTGATAAAATTTGGGTGTTCGGCACAGAATCTGGCACTGTGTGGTCTGGCAGGCAATCAGAGGACCAGAGCCTAGGGCAACTGATTGTTACCTTCTGCTTTCAGCTCTAGTGGAAACAAGGCTTCAGCTACACTCGCCAAAGCCCCAGAAGACTGGAAAGCACTGACTGCATTTTAACCTTTCAGTGTTTAAGAGACTTACGACTTGCCAGTTTTTAATTTCAATTGGGCTGGGCTGCATGTCTGCCAAAGCCTGTGAGAAAGGTACTGTTACTTCAGAGATGCAAATCTTTATTGGAATATTAACACTGCATAAGAAAGGGACATAGGGTCGTAGTTACAGCCCATAAGAGCTTCCTGGTACTTTGGAAATACTCGGCTAAGAAAATTAAACTCTCACTATATTTCAGGATAAAGGAAATGGAGAGCTTCAGATAAGAGACCAGGCAATCATCTTACCATATCCAAAACACGTATGTGGCCATAGGAAAACACTATCGCATTTGGTGGTGTTGCAACAGGTAGCATGAAGGCAAAGGAAGCACTGAGAGTACCAGGCAGCATAACATACAAAGGATGGATCTTGACAGATGCAGCCTGCAATGAAATGGAGAGAATATTACACTGGAAGTGTTCCAAAAGAAAAGCATAAAGAACATTTCCCAGACCACTGAGACACACAGGCTCATTTTGTTTCCTGGTATTATATCACCAGAGTAATTTACAAGCATTTTATTCTGAAATCCACACGTGGTTAAAGATAACTTTTCTCTTGTTTCCTGTCCCACAATACTTAAAAACAATGCTTGATTCTTTCTTGTTGTTTGTTTTGCTCTATGGTATAATTTGGAGTTCTGGTCAAATTTATCCAACAATCTTTTCTTTGACCTCAGACCACACTTTTGCCAGGGTAACACAGGGATGGGACTATAATTACTAGGCACATGGAGTACACTCTTAGATGTTACATAAACTCTGTGGGACTCAGAACTTAAGTGCCAATTTAAGTCACTAATAGCTCAGCACCTTGATTGGGATAATTTTACTTTGATGAAATGGTGTAGAATAAAGCGGTTGTACTTTCCAAATTAAAGAACAAAGTAACCTATTTTTTCCTTTATGCTACAGATTCAATTCTGCTCAGAAAAGGCAGCAAAACTTACCAGGTTTTCCTCCATATGTTTTAAAATTGTTCTGGCTTCCTATGGAAAATGACACATTTCTAACAGTCAGGCCTACTACCTTCTGTATTCTACCATAAAACCATGAAGATGAAGGAACCATTCAAGGGATGAATACTAAGTGCTGGATTTTGTTTTGGTTTGGATTTTCTGTGTGTGTGTTTTTCCAGTTCTGAGTTGATGGTTCAAATACAAAATGACCAGAAGTAACTGATGTTTGTTGATCTGTGTTAAAAAAGTGACTCTCATTTCACTTTCTCCAGGGCTAAGTGACACAACTTACAGAAGGCTTGAACTGGCTTCCTTTCCAGTGAGGGTGCCATGGGATAGGCATCCTGAATTAGCTTCTTCCCCCAAGAAGCTGGTTCTCAGGCTTCGGGCATATAGGTAGGGCAGATTGGAGAAAGTTTGCATTCCCTCTTTCTATCTACATATGATGCTGCAAACATAGCAGTGAACACCAGCTAAAATCACTAGCCATTAAGGTATACTGTCAGGTGGACTGTTTCATACTGGCTTTCAGATTAACATCAGAGCAACTTTCAAGGCAATAACTACAATATTGCTTTGCCACTAGAGACTGTCAGTTTAACTCTGATATCACAGTTGATAGGATAACAGGATGGAAGTAATCTTACCATGGATGAAAAGACAGGTAGGAAGAGGGTGGCTGTGGCAACATTACTGGTGCATTCGGTGAAGACAGCTATAATAAGTGAAAGTACTGTTGCAATGGCCCACGGTGGGATAGATCCTAGTGGAGTCATTTGGTGACCCAGCCAAGCTGAGAGCCCAGAGTTCTGACAAGAAAAAAAGGTGGGGTTTAGTGAGGCTTAGAACCCCTAGCTCATGAACAGGGAACTTGTCATGTGTAAAATTTCTACCAAATAATGCTAAGTGACTCCTGAATTATATAAATACCATCTGGGAAAGTACAATGATCTGTCACAAACACTAAAAGAAATTCCTTGCCAACTAGACATAATACTGAGTCCCACTTTCCTGATTTTTCTGGAACCCAAATACTTGCTCACACTTTGGTTACAAAATTATGGTTTTTTGCTAAACAGAAACAATTATTGCTGAGATGATTGCAAATGCTTAATGTATCACTCAGAAGTTTCCTGGCATGTTTTTCAAAGGTTTCCAAAGATGCTGATGCTGTATGAATGCTCTATCATAGGAACATAGGCAGTGATTGACTCAGCTTACAAAACCTTTGACTTGATGGCTTCTAATGCTCTGGAGCTTTAATAATGTATGTATGATGTATGTAGATGAATGTAAAGCCCTAGAGCTTTAATTTGCCCCATGGTTTAAAACTACCTAGCCACAAAACTTAGATCTGAATATGAATTTCCCCAAAGCATGGCACTGTTGATAGCTAAGGCTTGCTTTGATTTAGATGCATCTTAGCAGTGATGAAGGAAGCAATATGGTTCACCTCAAGATTCTTTCCTGTTTGGGGAATTTAGCTGCCTTTCTGTGAATTTATGAACATAGGATCAAACCATGGGCTTATGGAATGCAGTACAATGCATGGCAACAGCCACTGACAAGAAGTTCAAGAAACCCTACTGTACACAATTTTGGAAGATATCTAACCACAATGATTTTCTTCCTGACCACTTCAGTAGTGGTTTGGTTTAAATCTGAAGATATATATCCTTTAAACAAACCTCAAATGGTTCTGAAAATCTTACAAGTGTTATCTATACTTCTATTTTTCTAGCCAGGGCTGGGATCGGGAAGATAACAGAAATAAGAAAGGTTGCTTTTCTGGTCTGTCCAGCCAGTGAAGATCCCAAACTACCCAGCAGCCTCCAAGAGGTAAGATAAATTGAAGAAATTTGGTCAGAGCATATAAATTCCTGAAAAAGAGGCACAAATATTCACCTGTCCTCCCAGTTTTTGCTAATTTGGATCTGCCACCAGATCTGAACATCTCTACTGGGTTTGGCTTTGGGTGCATGCCCAGTAATACAGGACTAGATAACAAACCAGGGAAGTTCGCCTTTGAGACAGAGAAAAACAGATGTCAGGACATACTGCGCTTGCATCAGCCAAAGCAAAACCTCCTCCCAGCAGCAGCACAATGCTCCAGGGCATCTTCCTCTGAACCACATTCCAGTCTAGCAGCGGGGCTGATAAAAATGGCTTTTTTATATCTGAAGTGAGAAATGAAAAGCAGAACATGTTTCAGGAGAATGAAGACATTTTGTCTCCTTTTCTAGAAGATATTAGGGAAAGACCTAACAGGCTGCACAGGCTAAGGGTAAAACACATGAGCAGGTACTGCACCCCAGCCCTGCCCAAGAAGCGAGGGGGGGTGAGCTACCCTGAAGAACTGCATGCAAATCCAGTATATGTTTCTGCCATGTTAGCTGGAGGTGGCTAACTGTTTCACAATGTTACAATTCCTCTTTTAAATACCTTCTTCAGTCTGTTCAGGGTCAGACATGCTTGGATTCCAGCCTATGAATTTGGGTTTATTAGCAGGAAGGATAAACAGTAGCAGGGCAATAAACACAGCAGGAGCAGAATCAGTGATATACCTAGAGAAGAAAAGAGAATATAGCTTAGAAAATAAACATCTTTCTCCTAGAAGATGGCTGCCTTCCAGCATTGCAGTTGTTGCTCTTTGTCATCCTGTTTGGGGCTTGTACATTAGCAAAATGGATCATTAGTTCATGACTGAGGTCTCTCAGACCTGCCACAACACAAATGCAGTAATAAAAGAAACTAGCTACAATGCACATTAATAACCAGAGTCACAGATGACAACAGCTCCTGGAAGCAGGGTTCCTTCTCCGTGGTGAAGCCAAGATTCAACAGTTGTATCTCAAAGAAAGATGTGTAAAGAAATAGCCTGAAGGATAGTCCCATCATGCATTTTATGTTCTTAATATGCCACAGACATTGTGCAAAGAAGCCATTCAAAGCACCAAATCAACTTCCCAGTGAGTTCTAAGCTATTTTTTAGAGGTGATATTACCAAATATTCAAATGACACTGCAATGGATTGGCGCTCATACAAACAAAATACTAATGTGTACATCAGTGTGACTGAGACCAGCATTACAGAATTTTCTCTTTCTTCAGGAGGTTCAGCTTGCTCCATGTCCCAGTCTCCAGACTTCATTGCAGTACAAACTGTCAAACAATAGATCCACTGGTGATCTTACACACAAGTGATAGGATCAAGCTCAGCAAACACGTGAATTCAGATAAGGGTGGAATGAATGACCCTGCACTCAAAAGGGAATGAAAGAGCAAGGGAATCTGATTCACAACCAAGAGGGTACAGGATGAAAAAAACCCTAAAAACTTACTTTTCTCCTTCTGGGAAGAGCCTGGTGGCCCAGCCTTTTACAAAGCCTGGGTGTCTGGAAAACCACAAGAGAACCAGCAAAACAAACATTAAGAGGACATTGAATTCAGCATAAGAGATGGGGCCCAATTTCTTCATTTCTGCCTTCAGCACGTTGTATGCAGCTTTTTCTTTAGCTGTTCTTTCTGTCCCACAGCCCCAGCTTTTTTTAAAGCTTTAAGAAAAAGGGAGAAGAACGTACTGTAAGTATTAACATACCAGAGGGATTTAACATGCTTGCTACTCTGAAACTGTCACTCCTGGGGACAGACACAGACTACAGCAGAGGCCAGGAACAAAGAAATTAACAACAGTGTCAAAGTATTTCATGGGGACGTGCCAGCTCTCACAGAAGAATGGGGTCTATGAATGGATGTAAGTCTCTGTCCAATTTGGAGCAACCTGAGATGAAAAACTCAGTTTTGAATCAAGGGTAGCAAAACAGATATGCTGGCTCTCCTAGCATTGAAATTCACAGATGTGAAATTGAAAAATAAAAAGGCAATTCTGTCTGAACATTAAGAATGTATAAAGCTTTTCCCTTAGTGCAACTCCCATGAACACAAAAGGTTTCCAGACCTCAAAAGCTGCTGTGAAAGGGAACTGCTCTCTGCTACAAAATTAATAACTTGTCAGTGCATTTGTTTTATCCAGATTTCTCAGTAAGCTGATCTGCATTAGCTGAGGGGTTTACACAATATCATGTAGTTAAATACTCACTTGAGTCCCATGAAGGAGCACTGTAACCAAAGCCAAGCTAGTACCAACATCAGAATCATGTTTGGGAAAGCAAACCCAAACCAGGAAGCAAAATTCACAATATCATTATTGTTCGGGTATAACCTGAAAAGAAAAGAAAAAAGATTTCTGTATGAATGTCAAAACATTTAGTAACCTACTCTGCCTTTAATATGTACTAACAGTGACAATTATACATGTAAATCTAGGACAACCATTACAAGTATTCATAGGCAAACATCCATAGCCTAACTGAAGTCAATAGGAAGGCAGCCTGGATTTCAGAGCAGAACTTAAATGATCTTCAGTTTTTCCTGTATGTTATTTTAAGGCATATAAGAGCTCATATAGGAGCTCATGTTGATATTTTAGGTCTCAGTAAGGCAAGCGCTGCTGAAAGATCTCGCACACATTCTAGGTACTTTTCACTTCCAACATGCCTGCTCATTTATCCCAAGATGGGATGTTCTTTCTTTCTCCCCATTCATTCTAATAAGAGAGCAAGAACTGTCTTTCCTGAAATTAATAGCTGCACTTCTGCTCACTTCAATTGAAGACAAAGTTGCTAGTTGGCTTAAAAGAATGAAGGCAGTGTTTTAAGAGCAGCAATTTTTGTTCTTCCCTGCATCCACCAATAATGACCGGAGGAAAAATATCAATAGCAAATTTCCAGCTGGGTATTAAAACCAACAGGTAATGTGGCAGCTGAGGCTGAAGTACTCCCAACAGAAGGAAGCAATCTTGAGAGACTGTTGTGGAGTCTGCAATATTTTCAGTGTTGATCAGGTTGCATTTAAATCAATTCCCAAACTCAGTTTAGCAAAGAGAGTATTTTGTGGATAAGTCCTTTCCTTTACAACAGTATCTGCACAGTTTCCACAGCTACAGCATGGAAGAATAATATTATAGGAGACGCTAAGCTATTTTTCTTGCTCTTCGGTGTGCTTATGAGAAGAGTTAATCATACATTCTTCCGATGCTCTTCACTGCAGTTCCTCTGCTGATATGCTGCATTTCAGCTGAAAAAGAGGAGGCAGAAGAACCAGTATCTCATGATCAACCAGCTGTCTGCCGATTGCCAGCAAGTACTTCCTAGTGTCTCAGGAGACCTATAATACCAGCACATAGCTGCCTAAAAAAAGGCTGAAGCAGAAAAATGAGGCCCATCACTTCGTACACATTCCTCACCCTCAATTCATCGATTGGTTATTGCTTACAATTTGCAACTGAAACTGTGACCTAAGACTAGTTGGTTGGTCACAGAAACAGTAAGATAGTATAAGTAAAAGAAAAAGCAAGAATGACTCACTGATTCATCTGGCCTTTCAATACCATGTTTGGTCCTGTTCCAGTGAGTGTTGCAGTCCCTCCAATGCTGGCAGCATAGCATACACAAAGTGTCATTCCCTTACATATACGCTTCCTCATTTTCTTTTCCTCAGAAGATCTGGGGTCATCAGGGACTTGTCCATTGCTTATGACTAGACACAAAGAACACAGCTTGCCTCAGGTTAAGTTAGGGAGGCAGAGAGTTCATGACAGAGTCTGCAGGCTCAGTGCTTCCAGTTTGTGTATGCCATTTATTTTAATTCAGAAAACCACAGATATGTCCCTAAATACTTTGGACTCATGTTCATGAGGAGCTGAAGAGAGAGGTTGACAGTCTGGGTCTACATGATCCAAGGATGCTGTTGTCCATATCAGTGCCACAGTCTCTCAGCAGTAATTCCCTGTTTCACAGAGAGGCTTACCACCAGCCAGATATTGTAGTCACTGGAACCATTCCAATACCACAGTAAGAACCCAACTAGCTTTAACAGCTGTGAATATGGGCAAAAAAACCCCGACCCAAAACCAAAATCTTGCCCAGCATAACTGTTAAGATCAATATGTTATGTCAGTTTACATCAGCCGTGAAATTTTGCTGCTGTGTCCATTGTTCTCTGAGGTTCAGAGTCTAATCTTGAAGTCTGACTGGACTAATGGAGCAGGACAGTGAATTTATGGCAATTACAACCAACTCAACAATAGCAAAGGGTATTTTCTGCACACATTTTTTACCCTCACTACACATTAAAATAAATTAGTCAACAAAGCCAAGCAGATCCTTCTAAGTGGACAGAAAACCATCAAATTATTACTGGTCTTAGAGCAGAAGTATGATTTGGGGAGTCAAGAATCAACATTAAAAAGAGCATTTGCAAATATGAAAACTTACCTTTAGTACAATTGTTTGGAAGCTAGAAATGAGCAACTTTACAGAGCACTGTGACCAACTGGCATCCTTGAGGGCTTGCACATCTTACATAAACATGGTGTCTGAGCTTTGCACAATCAAAGTGCATTCTCCCTTCACAAGTGAGGTAAGAAATGAAGCAACCAAAAAGCAGAGATCACGGTTGTATCTAAACTATACCTCCAAGGTCCAAAGAAATACAGCAGCTATGATTCAATCTCATAACAGAGCGGTGTCTGACACACATAAACACCCTTCTTCTACACTGTGTCTTCCATGGACATGTAAGCCAGAAAATGTGCATGGTGTGTCCCAGGCAGAAGGCTTGAAATGTGGGACACTGTATGCACTACCGACATTTGCATCATTCTTGCACACAGTCATACAGAGAATCATGGCAGATCAACTTGCTAATTCAGTGAAATCACATCTCTATGAAAATCCCCAAGACAATCCTTCCTCCTCTGAAAAAGAAAGGCACCACAGATCTGATCTTTAATGGTATTTAATAATGTAGCCCCTCTGTAACAGTACAGCAGAGCAGCGAAATCAGAGGGACTGAGTTTGTGTGCATGGTTCAAATTGCGTGAAAGCTACTGCAGAACCACAGCATTGAGTGAAGGACCTTGCGGAGTCAAGCATCAGGGTAAGATCACACTTTAAAGTGTTCAAAAGAATAGTTCGTCTACTGTGAGTCACACCAGCTTCTCTTTTCGATGTAGCTTTTAAAGTATTCCTCTTTCTTCTCCCCACCTCCACATACAATGTGGGCAATAAAGAGGTATTTATAACCCCAGAACCAAAACAGGTTGAATTTGCACAAAATTTTTCAAACATTCCTACATGGCTTAGAAGCGGAACCCCACTGATAATCACAAGATTTAGAAAGTGGGACGCTGCAGGGTTGGATGATATTTCCCACAAGATAAGCTTTTCACTTCTCTGAGCAGGCAGTTAAATCTAGGGAAACTATGGGAGGATGACCCCACATTGAAGGAAAGAACATAACAATCTGCATGTGATCTAGCATTAAACATAACAAAATGGCAGCCACTAAAATTGGAAGCCATTTTGTAAAACCTAAATGTCATGCATTTAGGGATTTTCAGTCAGGTTACCATCTTCTTTCCTTGGAAAAGGTACAGAGAACTCCTTCTAGGTGAGGGACCTCTCAGCATAGCAAGTTCATTAGAATCAACTCACTGTTGAGTAAGCCCTTACCATGCACTGAAGTGGGATCTGATGCATTCTTTTCTTCCAGCTCAATCACTGTATTTGTTTGCCCGGTTGCCTGTTCCATCATGGTCACATCATACTCTGTGTTGTCCATTTGATCCAGGACAGCCTGGACAATGGGAACCATCATAGCAGTGGTGGCTGTGTTACTTATCCACATGGAGAGGAAGGCAGTGACTATCATAAATCCCAGCATGAGGCTGAAAAGAGAGGAACAGGCAGAGGAGAAGGCTTTGTAGTCACTGTAATTTAGAGAGCAGAGCCCAGACAGGGGTGTGTGTAGTATCCAGTAATACAAAGCAGGGCCAGATTCCCTTCTAGGACAGCTCTGCCACCTTCACTAAAGGAATCCCAGAAAGCCATTTAGCTCCTTAGTCTGTGCATGATTAAGTCTGTCATCATTTTGTCCCCAATGGCAAGCATCTAGAAATTAGCCAGATGCTGGTTTTGGCTAAAGGACAAATAAACTGTTCCTGCTGCCAGACTTCACCTCTGGAAACTCTGTACAAGTGCAGCTAAAAAGGTTCTCGAAGGTTCCCTTCTCTGCTGACTGTTAAACACCATCCCTAGGCCTCTGCTAAATTGACAGAGGCAAGGAAGAAGTAATGTAATACTCTTACAGTGCAGGTTTCACCCCAAGAATCAGCAGGACCCGCAGCGCAATCCTTTTGTGAAGATTCCACTGTTCAACAGAAATTGCAACAATCAGCCCTCCAACGAAGAGCATATTTGTGTCATTTAGGTACTGCAAGCACACCTGAAAGACAGAGCAGGTAGGTCAGGGGCCCCAATGTTGTTTCTTGCCAGCTTCACTAGTACATTTTGCCTTCCATCCTCTCAAAGCTGTTTACTGCACCAGGCCCCATCCCAACATTGGCAGAAGGGGCAGTTGTAGCCTCAGAGCCAGTTTCCTGAACCCTTGATCCCCTGTTTAAGTGCTGAACTGTCTAGTGCAGGGCTCTTTGTACATCATGAACCTTCTTTTTGGATCATCAGGAGTTAATAAAGTACAAAATGAAACATTGTTAGGGGCTCAAAGCACTCTGTAGGTACTAGAAATGCTGAGCTCCAAAACGGATTTCTCAGCACCTTTAGTAACCACACCTGCCCTTACCAGCTTCTTGGCCAGTAGTGAACCTGGTCTGCAGTACCTAAGTACAGCCTCTCTCCCTTGGACAAAAGCCCTAGCACAAACAGCCAGAATAAGCTTTAGACAGGACACAGTGTACTTGCTGGCATCATGCTGTCTAACCTGTCAGAAGAAGTTCATCCCATGCATTTTGAAATCTCCCAGAGGATATGTCAGCACTGCTCTCTTATGGGATGGGTTATGAACACACAAGCTGCTGGCACTAGTAGGATGCTCTCCAGCAGGATCCAGGCCCAGAAGCGGACCTTCCCCTCTACCACCTCAAGCCCCACAACCTTAACATTTTGGGCAAATGTGTATTTAGTTCAGCATCTTCCCATACAGGAGCCCTGAACCCTGCTCAACAGGTTCAAAAACAGCATCATAGAACTGGCGCACTTTCCTATCAGACTTGTTTGCTAAATACTGATGGGGGATCAGAGCAGCAGATATCCCTGTATCAGATCCAGATTGAGCAAGTTCCTTACTGATTTAGAGCTCTGAACTCCAAGAAGAGGGAAAAATACCACAGGCATGAGGGAGGTAACAGCCAGTGGGATCACTTCAGTACACCAGTACACAGCCATGATGATGATGATATATGCACATTTGGCCTCCTGCAACATAATGGAAGACACATTTAAGCACAGAAAACTATTCTTAAAGATAAGAAACAGATTGGTAGCTCTTATAACGGGCCCAAACATTCCATTGTCTGTAGCTTAGCAAGTTATTCTCAAATAGGTAGCAGAGACATGAGGATTTAAACTTGTACTTTTAAACCTTGTTCTGAAGTCACTTGCATAAAAAGATCTTTTTTACCACAGTGTTTGTTCTAATGCACCCACACAAAATGTAGGGTGTGAGAAAAACAAACCTTCCACAACTAGGTAAGTACACAGTTTGCAGTGTGCAATTACTTCTTGGCAGTTGAGGTAAGCAGGTTTCACATCTAGAAGGCAAGAATTTTTAATAGTGTTTGCAGATTGGGGCATTTCCATTTTGAGTTAATTATTTTTAAATGGATGGCCAAACTTCCCAGTGTGGATGATTAGCTTGTCTGAAATCCACACGTCTTCGAGGTGTGTCCAGTAACACACCTGAGCCCAGAAACTATATCACTGAGTAATTTAAAAGTTATAACTTTTTAAAGTAACTCTTAAAGTAAAACTCTTTTTCCTTTTTTTTTTTTTTTTTGGTGACTAAGCACGATACAGATATTAAGTACTTTCCCACATCATACTGTGCTTACCTACTAAGGGGATTCACTAGATTAGAAATGTTGTAACATGTCTTTTTATACTGTTGAGCAGGCATTTCTGTAACCCAGCCTTCCTTGGTTTGTACTTTCAAAATTGTTAGGAGAAGCAAGCATTCATTAGCCAACAGTAAACAGTGTTTTAAAGCTTAAGTCAGTGTTCTGTAGTTCAGAATTTGCTCATATTTAGAGTATGTGTTTATAGGATTTTATTCTAATACAACAAATGAGACTTTATTGCAAAAATAAATGGTGTTACAGTGACATTTAAAAATTGCTGTAAGGTGATATTTATAAATAGGGGTGTGTTTTCCTTCATTTTGTTGAGAAGCTTAAGAGCCAGAAAACAGCCTTTGTAAGTTATTTGACTTTTTTTTTTCTTCAGGTTTCCAGGAGATTAATTACAGCATAAGTTTTGAAAAAGATATTTCTTCTGAGACTAAAAGATATCAGACAGATCCACTTTAAGTCTCTTCCCTTATTAAATATGATGTGAGCTCATGATACAATTTATGCTGTGCCACAGTAACTAAGTGCTAGAACTGACTGTGGTTAATATGTTGCCAGTATGAAAGACAGATAAACAACCCTAAGTGAGTAAAATTCACAATACAGAAGAAACACTGATTTTGTAGAGTGGAGAGTAAATAATTTATGTGAAGTTCAAAAATACAACCATGTTTATAAATTAACTCCAACAGCCTCAGCCAATTCAAACAATCAAAGATCTGGAATTAAATATATATCATCTGTATCTATACCTGTATCTACCTGTGATTTATGGGAACAGTCACAGAATGTTTCTTTGGTGTCTCTGTACAGTTGACAAGAAACACAGTGACCTGCCTTCTCACTGAGAGCTGGAAAAGCAGTCATGATGCAAGTGTTACTCTCCCATTGTGAAATACTGTAATTTCCCAGATTAGACTGATGACACAATATTCCTACAAATACTGGAAAACTGAAGACATACTTACTTTTTTAGGGAAATTATCTTTCCTAGAACTGATCAAAGTAGTGCCTGACTGTCAGGAATTCCTCTTTCTATAAAGCACCAGCATTCAACTGAAAGGCAGGGCTGACATTACTTAGACAGGTAAACCAGAATGGGTGGCAATTTTGTTCATAAATGTGCATGACATTTTCCTGTACTTGAAAATACACTGAGCAATACAGGGCACTCAGAAGAAAGACTGGTTTTAGCATTAGAATAGCCTCTAAAGCTCTAGTAGGCTAAAAGACTGTAAACTGAGCTTTGACCTTTTGCCAGGAAGACTACTAGACATTGAAGACCAAACTCTTCACTGGGTTATTCCAATTTTATGCTGGTATAGCTCCACTGAAAGCAAAAGAGTTGTGCCATCACCATCACTGGAGTAAGAGGGATGTGAATTGGAGGATATTGCATTTGAAAACCTGTTTTGATCGCTGCATAACGGACAATGCACGGCTTCTGACTGCACCACCGGTGAAGAATGCCGCGCAGCAACACTCCTTAAAGTACCTCAGAGCCCCAGCAGCGGAGTGAGCTGGAGAACACAGAAGTCCCGTCATTCAGTCCACTGCCATCATCGTTACTAGGTAATGCAAGACACAATTCTAAATGTGCGGGCCAGTTATGCACCTATTTATCTTTGGCCCCCAAAGAATTGCATCTAATTTGCAAGATGGGTTGGGTCTGTGGGAGCCCCAGGTCCTGGCAGCGGCACAACCCCCAGGATGAACAGAGATCGATTGGCACAGAGCTCCTTCTGCAAGCCCAGCTGCCTAGCACCAGCGCCTGAAGACCGTCGGGGAGCGAAACCCGCAACACGCGTTCCTGGGATCTGGGACGGGGTGGCTGGCTGAAACGCCTCAGGGACGGGGCGGCAGGAAGGATCTGCTTCGTTCCACTGGGGGGGAGTGGAACCGCCTTGACAGGGGTCGGGCGCTGCCCGCTCGGGTGGCAAAGGAGATGCTGCGGCGAGGGCGGCCCGGGTGGCCAGCGCTGCCCAGGGTGTCTGCGGCACGGCCCCGCGCGAGGCGGGCAAGCAGGCTGGGTGCCCAGCGAGGCTGGAGAGGGCCCTGTGCGGCTGGCGGGGACCGGGGCTCTGGGGCAGCAGGGCCCAGACCGGGGGCGAGGGGGGGCGGGCTGCTGTCGGGCAGCAGAGGCCGGACCCGGGCGGGGGCAGAGGGGTGGGCTCCCGTGGGGTAGCAGGGGCCGGACCCGGGGGGCTCTGTTGCCCGCGTGGGCCCCGCGGGCACTTACCGGCGTCGGCACGGCGACCGGCAGCGGCAGCAGCAGCAGCGGCGTGAGGAAGAGGATGGCGAAGGACCGGTACCTCAGCAGGGGCCGCAAGCACGTCGGGGCCATCTTCTGTGGGGATACACGGTCAGGGCGCGAGCAGGAGCCGCGCCCGCCGCTGCCGCCTTAAGTACGGGGCGGCGGGGCCGCGGCGGGAGGGACATGGCGGGGGGCGACACGACCCGCCCGCGCCCTTGACGGGACACCGGGCTCGCTCCCGCCCTGGCGGGGGGCCGGGCGGCCGGGTAGCGGTGCAGACACGGATCATCAGGAGCGGGCGAGCCGCAGCAGAGCCGCCGGCCTGCCGCCAGCCCAGCGCCCCTGCCCCGCCGTGCGACGTCCCTCCCTCCCCACGGGCGGCCGGCGGCAGCCCAGGAGGACGCCGTGTCCGCAAGCCCCTTCTCCGACGCCCGGGAGATCGCCTCAGCCTGATCCGGACCAAGTCAGGATCCGCCGGCCCCTCCGTCATGTGGGCGCCAGGACATAACACGGGGCATTTCCCCGCTCCTTACGCCCACCTCTGTGCTCACGCTTCTGAAGACCTTCTGTGAACAAGGAAAGCTGCTTAACGGCTGCGTATCGAGCCATCACACCAGTTGTGAGAATGTTTTAAGAAAAATCTCCCCACTGATAGTGCCTACGGAAAGTTGCCGGCAAGCACAGATTCTCATAATGCATATTATATGCAGTGACCAAAGTGCTGACACACGGCTTCTCTCAGGTGCTGGACCTTCGGGACGTGCTGATGATGCCAAGGGAGGATCATCTCTCACTCATTCACACAGTGGTGAGGAAGGACTGAGTTCCTTTAGGGAAAAGGAGAGTTAAAACCACAGTGCGGGTCTCCCCGAAACAAAGGTCTGTGCAGGCATGCATGGCTGTCTTTCACTGCCTGTTATTTTGAGGGATTGTGTGTCTGCGATCTGGGTTAAAAATAACCCAGAAAGGTTAACTCGAAAGGGTTTTTTTTAATGCCCTTCATGTCAGTGATTTGGTCTACAGTGTAGCCACAGAATCAGAATCAGAAGTGATGGCACTACTGAAAGGGTGGCAACGACTATCAAGATGGCAGAAAGGAGCAACTGGAGGGGTTGGAAACTAGACCAAAGACAAATAATTTGTTGATATTTTAGGTTCTGCTTCTGGGATGTCAACAGCCACCTGAAACTGAAGGCAGCATAAATCATATCTTGATACTTTGATCCTACAGCCTCTTAATACAGTCTTACCAAGCAGTTACTCACAGAAATAATGAATTTCAGATTTCACAGCAAGTAATGAGGTGGCTCTGACCACAGCTTGCACTATTTGTCCTCTGCTGACCAGAGGAACTTGAGTGACAGAAGTTCAAAACAAGACACTCCAATGTTACTGTTCTGTTTGTAAAAGCAGTGAATGTCCACTAAAGAAAATAGTAGCCAACCGGATCTGGACAGATTCCAAATCTTCAAACCTTTAGCAGCAGTCCCTCTGGGTAACTTACCAACACAAAGGAAACTTCACAGCAGTGCAAAGCCTAGCAGAAAGTGGGGAATTGGCCAAAACTTGCATTCTTGTGGCCAGTCTCCAATGAAAAAATGGTCCCTAGTCAACAAAGAAAAAGGATGGCAAGCACTTAAATAAGAAAATGCAAAGAGTTAACTCTAAAGGAGTTATACTAAGGTTCACTTTGATAGACCAGTGCAAATACGATTTGCTGTCTTCTTGTTTAAATGAGATGCAGTGCAGAAAAGAGAAAATAAAGAGAAAGGCCATGAACATGTGTTGATACCTTTAGATGGACTAATCCTGTGAAAGAAGACCTGCTTGCTGTACCTGGGAATGAGATCAGGGACTCCTGTGGGCAATTCAATTACACAGTCCATGCCTCAGCATCCTTTTTTGTCAAATACAGCGAAGGGAATCAATATTTCCTTATTGTGCAGAATTATTGGAAACTTGCCTTCAGTGTGCCATGCAAAGTACATTCTATGATACAGAACAAAACAGAAAAAGGATTCACAAGAAAGAACAAGCACCTGAATAATAGGAAATCAGATTGAAAGACAGTGGTGTACCCACTTTTGCTGTTCATACAGCAACTGTCAAGCAGAAAGGTGTACCCTTGGGAGGAGAAGGGGAGGAATGTGAGAAACACAGTGTTCCCTAGGGGTCTTAGGAACAGCTGACTTGGGACAGGCATAAGACGGTGCAGGCCTCCCACAAGATTATAGATCAGAAAGGAAGGAGCAAACGAGGAAAATAGGGAGGTGTCAATTGAAACCAGCAAGTCCCTCACCTGTAGAGATAAATACCCACTTCCCACTTCTTCTGGAGGAGCTGCCTAGTCAATAGCGGTTGAATGAGAGAGGGAGCTCTAGGAATACCATTGAGTCCAGATTTGAAAGAAAGTGTGTCTGAATCTCCTTTATCTGAGCATGTTTTTATCTGGGACCCGGGTCCCAAACTAAGCAACTGTAATCTTTTCATGAATCAAGACCACCACTGATAAACTGAGTTTAGAAACCTAAACTGAAGGGCATTCCCAGCACTTTGACTAAAGCAAAAGCTGGGACCATGGAAATGAGCAACTTTCATTTCTTCACTTTTTTTTTTTTTTTTTTTGCAAAAGTAGGCTCCTTTTCTAGATGTTTGCTTCAGGAGGAGAGCAGGTTGGTTTGTTGGAGCGCGTGTGAAATATTTGTTCATGAAAAATGTCTGTGCTGACTCTGCTGAGAAGAAATTGAATTAGTGCCAACTACAGTTCCTGTGGAAGTCTGCTAGGAATTCAGCTAAAACCAAGCAAAGCAGCTGGCTGTTGCAGAGCAGCAAGGACAAAGTTCTACACTGAACTGAACCTGTAATCTTGAAAGGTAAATTCTGACCTTACTACTCCCTTGCTCCAGCCATCCTGCCACTGCACACTCCATATTTAAGATACCTCTATCACTATTTTATAAACCATTGGAGGTTTACATGTGCCTATTCATGCTCTACTGCAAGAACCAGGAGGCCAAGAAGTTGATTGAATCCAGACGTTAGAACCACATATTCACATATCATCACAAACAGCAGCAACATGGGCAGGAAGAAGTATACTGAGTGAGGACAAGAGAGAAGACGCCTACTTTCAGATAAGGAGGTGGAAAAGCTGTACAATGCAGAGTCAGGATGCAGGAAGGGGAGAGCATGATTGGATGAAATGGGGGAAGAGAGCAGTTTACACTGCAGGCCAAGGCTAGGCACTGCTCTCTAAGGGATCAGCATTCACCAACAGAGAGAAGCACAGAGGAGCATGTTTGATTTCGCAAGTCTTCCAGCTGTTCCCGGTCTCCCTCAATCTATGCTTACAACTCACATACATTTGGCACTGGCTGGATACGAGGGTGCTACAGGAATGGCAGGTCTTTCACATAATTTGCCCATGAGCTTCCTCTTCACTGTGCCAAGAAGGCGGCAGACAAAGCTTTGGCTGCCTTACAGAACTAGTCTGACAGCTGGGCAAAAGGAAGCTACAGAGAGCCTGTCGTGCTTGCAAAACCTCCTCCAGCAGGAGGAGTTTTAGATGGTTCAAAGAGAGCATTCAAACAAAAACCTCCCACAGCCTGAAATTCAGCTCATGCTAATTGAGCGCTAACTGCAGGCCTTCAGGAAAAAAGAATCCTTTCCTCCAGTCAGTACTGCTCCGAACATAACAGACACCAGAGCAGTATTTACAAATATGTATGTGAGATGTGTGGTTTCATGGTCTTTAACTACTGCTTTAAAGACAGTAGGTGAAATTAGCTTTTTGTTGCAGACGCCATTTAGAAGTGGGAGATCGAAGCAGCCTTTGGACTAGATTTTGATACCCTAACATTGAATAATATGCTGCACTTGTTCTTCTTGGTAGTAAGTTTCAAATCAGCTTACAAAGGAACTCAAATCTTTGTGTTACAAAGAGACTTAGGCATGGCTGGTGACATGAAGTGGAACCAGGAGCTGAATCAGGTCTCTTGTACCTGAATCCCTTTCCCTGGTTACTAGACACCACTGCTCCCATTTGCTGCTGTGCTACCCTAATAAACACAGGTATTTTAAAGCATATCAAGAGCCAAGGGTATGATGCAGTAACAGAGACAAGCCCACCTCATGGCTCACGGCCACTGACCTGCCCTGGCTTTCTTGCTGTTTCTCAGCTGGTGGCTCTGGGGCTCATTGGAGTTTAACTTGACAAAGAAAGCAGAACATTTTTCTGCTGAGTTAGTGAGCTGAATAGGTTCAATGAAGTGTTCAGTGAGCACTAGAGCCAGCTCAATAGACTGGGACACTTATGGCTGGGAACAGTAACAGCTGGGACAGGAACAGCTGCACCTTTCGAGACAGTAAATTCGAGACAGCATTGTCAAGACACACACAGTCTTGCAATCTTCCCTTTTGCACTTCAGCTAACAGATTCAATGATGTGAGCCACTGTAAAGAGTTCCACTCTGAAGTGGAACACTGCTGAAGACTAGTTAACAAAGGCTGACCTGCATTGTTTGCGTTAGTAGAAAGGGACTAGAAATCAAGTCCTTTTGGAAGGTAGGAATTCCAGGGTCATCAGTCCAGGTGGAAAAATTGGAAAAATAAAGATTTTAGTATAGTTTAGGTCATTCCCAAGAAGATGCTTTTCTGATACATCTTATTCACTACAAGCCAATCATCCCAGTTACTCCTGTTATTGCTGGATAGTAATGGTCTGTGGCAAGGAGGCTTTACAGGTAGCAGTTGATTCATTTAATTACAGATATACATATATTCTGCCTCTAATTCAAATGCTGTCCAAGCTCACAAGTACAGTTTGCCTGTTTTAAAGCAGTCCATTTGACCTAGATAAGTGCCATTCCCTCTCAAGACAAAAAACTCTTCTCACATTCTTTTTAAAGTTCTTTCATGTTGCAGGCTCCATGCAACACCCAGAGGTACAGAATTTTTAACAAAATTATATTAAACAAGGACTGTAAGACCTATCATACTTGACACTGAGAAACAAAAATGAAAACAACTGACCCTGAGACATTCTAGGACTTAGCAGAAAAAGAAGTGACTTCTACCCAGGCTTTTGAAAATCACATTTAAAAAACAACCAGCTGAGAACTTACCTCTATGTGATGCTTGACTTAAAAAGATGCCTAGAAGAGGTCTTGTACAGTAATGTTATGCACTGGAAGGTTTACACAGAATTTAAATTGAAAGAGTTATTACAGGCATTCAGAGAAAATCACTGTTTCATTACTTTCCATTTTCCCTCCAATCAGTACTTTCCAGCCACTGCCAGTCCACTGTGTTGCTTTAGGAGTATCTTTCAACTAAGTTCCCAGTGGAGCATCTGATATTTTTCCAAGAAAAGCTTTTGAGACTCTGAACGAACAGTCCTTTCAGTACAATCTCTGTGCCCAACAACTTTCTACATAAAAGCCCTCATTATGAATTTTGAGTCAGTGGGGTTTTCTCAGTCAGTGTGTGCTGCTGATCAGGATTTCTTGACCTAGAATTGGTATTTCCCATATAGTTTGCATGAAGCCCCAAAGCACATTCAAATGCTGTGCAGGCTAATGACTACAAAAGAAAAAAAGAACAAAAGAAAATCACATTAAAAACTTTGATTTGGAATTGGCAACTCTGTAACCTCTCCCTTAGCTGCCATCTCATTAACATATTTGTTCAAAAGCCTTTTCTCTGGTTCATTACATAATTTGTGTTACAAAATCCAGATAAACACTCATTATTCCCAGGTCTAAATAATGGCTTATTGGGCTTCCTTTTTCTTCTTTTTCTTTTATTTTTTCCAGAGAAAAATGGGGGCAGAAGGGGCTTGTTTGGATGGGAAATGAACCACACCAACTTCTGAGTAACATCTGGGACATCTGTTGCGTATGGCATTACAATACGTTATGCAAATACTAGTGAATGATTCTTCCTAATACCTCTGCAAAGTAGAAGAATTACTATTATTGTCCCCATTTTACTGACTAAGAAGGTCAGTTCATATTTTCTGCATCTGCTGTATCTCGTTGTTCCACACCAACATCAGAGAAGAGCCGCTTGCGTCATACTGCTGTAAGGGATCAGTTGTAGTAGCAGGTACAAGGAATGCTAGGCGTTCTGTCAGAAAATCCTGGATGTACTGGTATTGACATTGAAATGAAAACGTGAAGTTCTGTTCCTTTTTCTCTCTAACTTACCTTTCTTCTGAAGTTCCCTATGTAAAAATGTAGAGCTGTATGATCCCCGGCTGAGGTCCAGCGACAGGCAGGTCCTGCTGCACCTGGGGCCTCTAGTGCTGTTGGTCAGTCCCAACCGTGACAGAATATCACTGGGGAGAAAAGGCAAAGCTGATTAATGCAGGCTGGAGATTTCACCTTGCACATACAGGGGTACCCTGAAGCGGTCCGAGGGTCCCTGGGGAAACAGTGGGGTCTGGGAGTCTGCTGGGGCAAGGCTGAGCAGCCACACTGTGGGGCTGGGTGAGGTGAGGCTGGAGGACCACTGCTGGGTTTCTCCCCCACGGTGATGGTGGACAAATATTTCCGCTCCGCTAGCTGGCTGTTTTTGTCTGAGTGGGACAGCATTGCCCCAGGGAGGCCAAGGTGGGTTTTGAGGCTGGATACCACCATGACCACCCCTCCAGAGGTGCAGGTGCAGGAACACCTCTGTCCCCGACTGCTTCGGGCAGCTCCAGGCAGCAACCTTGCCTGCTGCGTAAACCAGCTACTGTAAATTAAACTTATTTGGGAAAGAAGTAAAGTGACACCCTGTAGTTCCTTGTTGTGGTTTAACCCTAGCTGGCAACTAGGTACCATGCAGCCACTCGCTCACTCCTCCCCCACCCAGTGGGATGGGGAGGAGAATCGGGGGGAAAAAAAGTAAAACTAACTTGTAGGTTAAGGACAGTTTAATAATTGAAATAAAATATAATAATAACAATGGTAATGAAAAGGAAGATAACAAAAAGAGAGAGAAATAAAGCCCAAGAAAGACAAGTGATGCACTAAGCAATTGCTCACCACCTGCTGACCAATGCCCAAGCAGCAATCCACCCCTCCTGGCCATCTCCCCCCAGTTTATATACTGAGCATGATGGTCTGTAGTATGGAATATCCCTTCGGCTAGTTCGGGTCAGCTGTCCTGGCTATGCTCCCTCCCAGCTTCTTGTGCACCTCCTGGCTGGCAGAGCATGGGAAACTGAAAAATCCTTGACTTAGGATAAGCGCTACTTAGCAACAACTGAAAACATCAGTGTGTTATCAACATTATCCTCATACAAAATCCAAAGCATAACACTATACCAGCTACTAGGAAGAAAATTAACTCTAACCCAGCTGAAACCAGGGCATTCCTCTAAGAACTAGCGAACTAACCTGTAGGTGGAACTCACACTAAAAACTAATACTTGCCTGGCAATGCTGCTGTTTCTCCTTTAAAGAATTTTTGGCTAAGCAGCTGTTTGGGGTGGAGTTATTACAACAGAGGCTTTCAGTTTCATTTTTTTTTCCTCTCTGCTCTTAGAAGAAAGGATATCCAGCAGAATAAAAAGAAAAGTAATGACAGAAGAGAGCAGGTTCTGCAAAAATTGGTAAGAGATCTTTCCTCCTCTCCACCCCTACAAAGTATGGGGATTTCAAGAGTTTTCTAGGATTTTCCTTAACGTTATCTAGGTCTCCTGTAACGGGGAGAAGAGGAAGAACCACACGGCAGGAGGGGTGTACACTAGCCATTGAGTAGTAAACAAAAATATTTTGTATGCATTTTCACATTTCCAGGTTGCTGCTTTCTTGCTACTTTGCTGTGGAGCGATTTCTTCCATAGCCCTCTCCCATGCTGCACGTTCTCTTTTTACATAATATCACTGTGGGTAATTTTGCAGTATCTGGCAGAGGAGCCAGTGCATGGACCATGCCAAACCCAGCAGCTGCCTCAGTTTTCCTCCATGGCTGGTGTTTCTTTCTGTTGCTATATTTGCAGTTAAGTGATAAAATATTCGTTTTTTCAGGGTAATTGGCCATGTCTCATAGAATAGAATACTGAAAGGGGCCATGAGGATAGCATAGTTTGGTGTGTCTCAACTAGCTAGGCCATTGGGCAAATTATATGAACGAAGACTGTGAGGCACTGCAATTAAAAAGTCAAACTTAGGAAGGTTAAACATGAGCTTAGCCTCAATTTTATGTGGTCACCAAGGAAAACCAATGCTTAGCCTCGCACAAAGAGAGCCTGTGCATTATGTTCTAAAAGGTTGGTGGGGATGCTTTGAATAAAGCAGTTGCTGCACACTGATCAGACTCCTTGGCAGACCAACTTTGCCTAAAACTTCTGATAGATGCCTCCAAACATTTCTTAAAAACTCTGGTAAAAGAGATGACACATTCCCACAGGAAATCCATTCCATTTCTTATCCAGTGCTGAACAGTGCTTGCAGATTGTTAAGGCTTTCTCTTTTTCCCCACTCTGTCCCCTGCAGTGAGTAAGCTGTGGGTGAGCAAGAGTTTGGGAGGAGACGCAGCCTGGACACCTGACCCAAACTGACCAAAGAGATACTCCACACTGTGTAACCTCACGCTTAGGAATAAAAACTTCATTAGAAGAAGAAGAACAGGGTTGGGTGTTGGGGTTTTTTTGCTTCCAAGGTGGCTATTGTTCAAAGGCTGGTTGGGCATAGGTATGCCTGTGGGAGGTGGTAAGTGTTGTCATTTGCTTCACTTGTTTTTTCCCCCACCTCTTTCCTTCAAGTATTAAACTGTCTTTATCTCAACCTACAAATTTTTTCACTTCCATTCTTCCTGTTTTTGCCCACTGTCCCACTGTGTGTGTGGTGGGGTGGTGGTGAGTGAGCAGCTGTGTGGGTACTTGGCTGCTGGCCAGGGTCAACCTACCACACCAGCTCATTTACTCTTCCCTCTCTCCCATTTATGTGCTCGGTAGTAAACGAGATGTGTCTGCTGCCAATTTCTCTCTCCATGAGGCCCACTGCTTGCGGTTTCTCACTCTCTGTCCAGAATGTGATGAACCAGTTGCCCAAAAGGATATGAAAGACCATCAAACAGAAGCACACAAGCAGGTGAGGAATGCTACACGTTCTTCAGGGTTTTCTTGCAAATGGCAAAAAGTTCTGCCAGCCCTGAAGTAGTATGTTCATGGTACTGTGCTCTATATTAACTAGATTTGAACTTCTGTAATTGTTTGACCAGAAAATCTGTAAGGGTCTGATATGACCCTTCAGGCCTGGTTACAGTAGTACCTTTTGATCTTATTGCACACTCAGCTTGAGAGAATAAAGCCTCCACTGTGGTATCTCAGTTTCCTCAGAAATACAAATTACAGATCAGGTATGGATACATGCTTGTAGTGCTTGTGAATTAGCCAGAGCATGCAAGTTAAATGATTTGATTAGAGGAAGACAGAGAGTACCTGATCTGACATAAACCTTGCTTGTACAAAGCTATGACATCAATGCACTTTTTTAACAAAACTGAAATGGCAGAGTAAATTTATCAGCTCTTCATATGGTGAGGCAATAGCATTTTTAGTATAGCATTAAGAACCCTGTAGCTAGAGGTACTACGTTGAAGCATGAATACACAGGCATGACTTTTTATTCTGTCTTACTAATTTTATTGTTTTAGCAATTCCATTGATTTGTTACTTAACACATGAGTAGCTCTCATGGCAAACCTATAGAAAACTAGCATACCTATGTTTTCAGAGGGGCTATGGTAATTTAGACTAGCTGAATATCAGACCTATACTTTTAAGTTAAACCTCAGTCAAAATGTTGAATACACAGTCTTTATTTCACATCACACTGCATTTCACATGGGCATCTTTGAGAGCTGGATCCTTGCACAAAATGGCAGCTTCCTGCAGAATCATCAGATAGCTGTTTTCCTCAAAATCTAATCAACACAGTTCAGGCCTGACAGAGAAACAAAAATTCACCAACAGCTTGTTGACGATTGGGATGAAAATGACAGGAAGATCATCTCAGCAGCTTGAAGTTGTATTGACATATGAAAGCACTAACCATCCTCCTATGGTCCCAATGAACTGCTGTATGTTTTGCTTGCAGGTCAGATGTAATCTTTGTCACCAAAGCATGCAGCAGTACCAGTTGGAACATCATGAAGTAAGTCTGGAGTGCAGTACTTTTTACCTTCTAGGCTAACCCCTTTGACCAGCCACCAAGAGTCACACTAACGGGTTCAACAGCAAAAACATGTAAATCCCTGACTCGTGTCCTGGACCATGAAGAAACTTAAACCTCTCAACAGTTGCAGTGTTTTGACATACCTTTTCCCCCTTGTAAGTATACCCCATGGTGGTTGCCCATCCAGTTGTTATCATCCTTGGCACCTCAAGCTGATGTTCTTTGAGGGCTTCTCAAAGACATTTCCATCCTGCCCCACACTCATATTACCTGCTTTTCCAAAGGAGTGCTTATACAAAGTGAGAGTCAATGAAACAGCTAAGAAGGAGATACACAAAAGAATTGGCAGAGGCTGGGAAGTGAGAGCAGCCTGTCCGTGCTACCTGTAGTCTAACCATTTCAAGGAACCAAAGCAGTGAAGACAGCAGGCTTCCCCTGGTGGTGGTAGCTGAAGTATTGGAATTTTCTGGGTGGGCTTGTGCTTTGTTGCTAACCTGTACTGACACAGAACATCTTCACTACTACTGATTCCCATTTTGCCTTATATTGCCTAAATCATCCTAAATTAAAGATAGCCTAGATAGGTGAACTCCTAATATACCTAAGCCTGTATTTGGGTGTGTAGATACCCCTTAAAGAGGGCATTCTTAAACAGTCACTCATTGCTCTCACCCAGTGCCCTCTTTTAGTATTGATAGAAAATTTGCAATAATTTCCTCTATTCACGTGCAGACCAAGGAATGCCACAAACGAGCAATGAAATGCAAGATCTGTGAGCTTGAAATGCCCTTCAACAAGCTGCAGGAACACCTGAATACCTGTGCCAGCCGAACAGAGTGGTGTTGGGAGTGTAACAAATATATCATGTACAGAGACCAGGATGAACACAAAGATATTTGTCAGAACAGTGGTCTGTTCTATCATAAGGATGTGAAATTTCAAACCAGTGAAGCATCCACTAATGCAACATTTATTTCTCCCACTGGTAAGCAAAATTCCTCGTTGTCATGGACTGGGTCAACTCTGTTAAATCTCAATGAAAATTCTCCTGTCTTCTCTACAATTCTTAGTAATCCAGGTGGGAGGGGATTGTTGTTTAACCAATCACAGTGAAAGGGCCAAGTGTTGCTTTCTATTATGCTGGTTATTGTAAAGCCAGAGTGGTTCCACTGAATGGTAGCTCAGTGGCCATGTTCTTTTATGCCCCCCTTATATCCTAGAAGTGAAATTCCTTCTGTCAGAAAATAAGTGAACTTCTTCTTCTTTCTATTCATTGCACAGGAGAAAATACGATTTAAAATTTCCTCCTACTTCATATATAAAGCCAGTGATGCATACCTTGATTTCTTGAAGTTGAGAGGAGCCTTATTAGGCCTAAGGTATTGGACAGAGTATGTCAAGACAAAAAAATCAATGAATCCTGTCAATGATTCCAGGAAAGAACCGGCATCACTAGGTGCAGTGGTTGGCAAAATGAACTATAGAGAGCAAAACCCCCTAGCAGCAGAATTAGCTAGGCCAGGGTCAGAGTGAAGCATCTTGTGCCACAAAACATGGGGCTGGAATAGAATTCAAATTTCCGGAGGTTTGTGAGAAGGGATGGTGGATTGGTTTTGAGTGGTGCCAAAAGCAAAATGTAGTCACAGCTCTAATTCCTTCTTGGCCAGTGGAATCAGCATTCTGTGTTTCTCTAGAACCAGTGACCATAAGTGGATCTGAGCAGCTTGTCTAGATGACTAGTGTCAGTACTGTGTTTCTCTCCATTTTTTTTCCTTCTGAAGGTACTGGTGGCAATCTCTGTCAGAAGTGCAATAAGTCATTCCCAGATGACCAGTACTCCCAACATCTGGTAAGCACATCTGAAACTGAACAAGAGAATGGTCTGTGCTTAATTTCCAGCCAGGTTACTTCTCTGAAAAGCTATATATTAGGTAAGAAAGGGCAGTGTGTCTTGGCTCTTCAAACTATAGTTTCATGATACGAAGTATTCAGCTGAAGCATCACTGTGAGGTGGTGTCCACTGTCCCTCCCCATGACTCATATCTGTCACAAATCACAATGTTCCACACAGTTGGGTGTAATGCCAATCTTCACCTCATTATGCATGCTCTCTTTTAACAGAATAAATGCAGTGCAGCTCATGAGATGACAAAAGTTCTTGCTGGCCAGTCAACTTCAAAACTCAGCAGTGATCCACAACAGTTGTCTTCTTCCCTGGCTCCCTCTTCCTGCTCCAAGAATGCAATGGCATGGAAAGATGTCCGTCCCAAAGGGAAAGAAAGGGGCCAGCCATTGACTTCCAAAACCTTGCTTAAACCCCCAAAGAACAAAAAGATTGGCTTTCCCTCTCCCACAAGAGGTGGACTTTCCACATCACCTCAAGCTCTTAAAGACACCCAGTCTTTTGATGTGATGGTGACCTGTGCCCATTGCAACATTCTTCTGCCACTTCCAACCCTTCAGAAACATGAGGTGAGAAGTGACACATTGGACTTGGCCTCCTACATGCAAAGGGCCATACCTACAGAGTCACTACTTACCTCAATGCTGCCTGGGGTCCTGGTGCCCACTTCTGGATTCCATAGCTTCTTGAAATGCTGGCCATAGGTACAGTCTCTCTGTAAAGCATGGAATTTGTTAATTCCATTGACTATTTATGCTCCCATCTACACAAATAAGATCCATTGCCTATAGTCTGCTTGAGTTTTAGGAAAATAATAACCATGACTCAAGCCATTAATTTTAAGCTGAAATCCTGGAAAGTCTTCAGCAATTGTCCTTATTTGCTGAAGGCTGATATTGTTCCTGCTAAGCAAATAGTATGATTATATCTCAGCTGCATCAGAGATGGAGCTTTAGATAATTTTCCACCCCAACAAAGGGCCCCAGTTGCCTCCCTACTGAATATGATTGCATATTGAGTATAATGTTAAATTCCCCTCTGACATGACTGTTACTTATTTTTCTAGATCAAATGTCTACGTTTGACATCTTTGAAAAATGCTAGGATGAAACAAAACTCAAGCCATGGAGAAAAAGGTACTGCAGAGTTTCAGAAATTTAGAATAGAATTAATAATTCAAGTTTATTCTATATTGGATTGATAGGAACAATAGGATATTTTGCAGAGGAAGTGTGTTTAGAAAAGCTAATACTCAGAATATCACAAAGCTCTTTAGATTCCAAGACACAGTGGGTTCCCATGAGGTTGTATTAAGCAAGCATTGTTTCAGAGCCAGTATGTTTTCACTCTCTTGACTCTGACTAACATGTATTGTGCTTCTCAAATAATGCTACTATGAACCTTCCTGAAGTGCGGTACCTTCCCTACTGTAAGCAGAGATCAGCACAAAAGATTTCACAGAACAGATGTTCTGTCCCAGGTCTGTCTGCTCCAACACTGAATGGAGACTTAAAGTATAGTTTCAGAAGACAAGAAGTAAAATTATTTTTTCTCTATAGTAAAATTGCATATTCAGTAGAAGCATTGATATAATTATGCCAGATAATACCTCCAGTTGATCTTGCACTGATCCATAGGCAGTAAGTCTCTTTCCTCACCCTGTCCCAGACAGACTGTGAATCTTAACACTTCTTTCTTTGCGTTATAACATCCCCCTCTGCTTTTCAGTTCCTAAATGGTATCATTTCCTTTCAGTCCAATTAATTAAGTGAAACTGAAAGTAGTTGTTCTCAATATGTCCTTTTTCTACTTGGTTCAGTAAATGAGGTTATTACTTCTCCCTGTAAAACTTTCCTCTCCTGGTAAATTAAAGAGAGAAAGCACCAAAGTGAGAAATATGGGGTTTGTCTAGTTTTGAATTACAGGACTCTAGTCTTGAAATAAAAGTAAGTACATGGTAATTACATGGATTATTTGACTTGCATTGTGGGTTTTTTTTTTATATTATTCAACTGAGTGATGACATAGGAAGGCTGTAAAACCGAAACTTTAAAAACACTCATGACTGGGCTTTGTTTGTTTTACAGAAGACTCTTTCTACAGCACTCATGATTAAATCTGGAAATAGAGGCACATCTTCACATTGAAGCTTCAGCTCAGCTTTAGGCAAAAGGCACTGAAAGTGCAATAGCTTTATTGACAAATAAAAGTGACTTGCTACTCTGGATCAAGAACAAAGAGTGATTCAGATTTTTATTCCTTATCAAGAGAGGCATTTAAAAAGTTTCACCAGAAAACTGTGAAAGCGATGGGGGGTCAACAGCTGTTGTGATTTAAAATATTTCTGTGTAAGCTTGCCTTAGGAATGTACTTTTTCCACCCACTTCAGGAGGGATAGCAGCTTATTTTAAAATGTTTGTTGTGGAGGAGAGAAGGAAATAAGGAATTCAGAATTCCTTGTGATATTGAGTGCCACCAATTCCCATTGCCCTCACTGAGAGCTGAGACCTTAGTGTTTTTCAGGGCATGGCCCAGTGAAATTAAAAAGCATTAAATCCTGCTCTCCTTCACTTCACTGAGCCACTGAACTTAGGGCTAGCACAAACTGCTTAGTCTCGAGAGATTGCAGACACATCCGTGGATAACTGAAGGTGTTCAACTTCTGATATACAAATGGAAACTCATAGAGCCCAATGGCGGAAAAGTTAATCATGAAGAGTGAGTGGATGCTTTACGCTAATTTCTGTAAACATTTGTGAAGCAGCCTTTGCTGCTTGGCATCTTACATCAATAAACGCTAAAAGATGTTAACAAACAGAACAGTTTCACGACAAGGTGCCATTTTCCTCTCATCCACCTTTAGCAGTGTTCAATCTTACAAGCTGATGGCTGGAAAGAATGTACATATGCTGACCTATAATTTGAGTAACTTCTTACTTCTCAGATCCAGACTTGTTGATACCTGCATCACTTATGCACAAGCACACATGGGATGCAAATTCAGGCTGAGTTCATAAATTCTCTCAGTGAGTCAGCAGGGGCCCAGGCTCATTTATGCGTATCTTAGGCATATCGCTCTGGGCAGGACTGAGCTGAAGTGCACTGATGGATGTTCCAAGAGGAGATACTTCCAGCCTTGTAACTACTGGGCTAGCACTGTGTGTGGGACAGCAGCTGGTCATGTGGCCTGACAAGTGTTAGTGACTTCTGAGGCTCCCTTAGCCTTTGCAGCATAGGCTGTTTGTAACAATCACAGCTTTTCCTACATGCTTTCAGACCTCATTAATCTGAATCTGAACCTCTGCTACTCAAAGGCCAAGAGTGCATAACTTCACTCCCCGTCTGTCCCAGATGTTTTGCTAGTGAATTGCATTTGAAAGCTTGCAGGAGTATTCTGACCACATTTAAGAAAGGATTTTCAAACACAATCTAAGACAGCGCTCTCGCTGCGGTTTATTTTAAGCTTTTAAAAAATTGTTCTAAGCTTGTGGTAAGCAGGTCTAACATTGAACATGGTGCTATGAAAGAGCATTTTCTGTATTTGGGGGCAGAGGAAAGGGCTGTGAAAGCATGTCTGTTAAAGCCATGTCACTCTATGCATAAATTTATCCTCTTTTTTGCTGCACTCATTAGACTTTCACATTGTTCAATATTCTTATTATTCTTTGATACACATCACAGCAAGGGACTTGATGGATTTCCACACAAACATAAGCTCTCTCACTCTGTTGTGTGTTTTGGGGTCTGTACAGGTTCCAGCAAAGCAGGACTTGTCAGTCCTCCCAGGAACTCTTTCTTCCAAATCTCTTTGAAGAGAGCTGGTAAACATAACATGGTCTGAAGACAGTCCACAGTAAATGAGTAAAACAAGTTTGGAGCCAGACTGGGCAGGCAGCTCATGCTCCACAATCTAAATATTGATACAAAGACAGAAAAACATTTTCATCCCTTTTGAAAAGGAACTTTGAAAGGTTTGCTGCACAAATGCAAAGGAAGATGTTTGCACCTACAAACAGCCCGATTTACCGGACAGGACAACACATGGGCAGGAACAGGCAGGTGAGGGGATGGTGCTCGCACCAGCCGGCGTTCACAAGGCAGCTGCAGCCCAAGGCCACGCTCTGCCACGGGTTAGCCTGACAGCGTGGGCTCACAGCTGGTCCTGCGGGACAGGAACCAAAGCGGCCGTGTCTGAACAGTGTCACAAGACTTACATTAGAGCACAAGGCCAGCTTTAGCCTTAGAATCCTTCCTTTTTTTTCCTTTGGGCGGGCGGTGGCGGTGGGGAGAAGGCCTAGCTTACTAAAGAAGTGGGACTTCCTCTCCTCAAAAAGCACAGCGGGCCTTACCTCGGCAATCTGTGCTGCAGTGTCACCGCGTGGCTGTTGGTGGTACTGGCGTGAGCTAAACCGCCTCCTGGCCGGAGACCTGCGCTCCGGCGAGCGGGAGAGCCGGGCGCTGCTCCCCGCCGGTCCCCGCTGCGCCCAGGCTGCGCAGCAGCACTTCGCGGCTGCTCTGTCGCTCCGAGGCTACGCAGACTTTGGCACTGCCACCAGTCAGTAACTAATAACTTCAGGCTCCCGGCTAGGTTGAAGACAACAGCAGCTGGCTAAAGAGAGCAGCGCGCCGAGTGTCCAAGGGCCGGAGCGCTGCTGAAGTCTTCCTGTGGCATGCCTCGGTGCCCTGTGTGCAGGTGGGAGAGCTGGCTGCTAGGAGTTTGTCTCGGCAAGAAGCAGCCACTGGTGAGCCCCTAGAAAATATGAGCCAAATGAAAATCTCTCTCTCAAGGATCTGGAAAACACCTGAAAACAATCGGACTCCTTTCTTCACCCAGGGTGAGGCAATGGCCGTTAACAGCTACATCAGATGTTACCCTGGTCCTGGAGGTGCTGTGCTTGCCCTGGCCAGCAAGGTGGCCCCTGTTCCCAAGCTCTGTGAGCTCCTTGGGGACAAAACAAGGCTATTCATTTTTGCAGAATGACCTCTTTCTAAATTGCTGACCTCTGGAGGGAGGGTAAAGGGCCAGTTCATTTGCAGAGACAAAGGACTGTATGAAAGCAGCAGTGGCCTACACTTACTGCAAATCTGAGGGGCCATAAGGGATATGGGCAGGGCAGCACAAAGTTAAGGGTGAGAAGCAAGCTTCCTTTCTCTTTTGCTCTCGTTGGTTTCAAAATTCCCCAGATTTGTAACAGTTCGGTGTGACAGTGGAAACAGCTTTGCTCACTAGATGGCAATAAAGAATCAATGTGCTCTTCCCTGTTCAACAGGGGAAGTTTGTAAGAGCTTGGCCTAGATTTTGCCCTGGGAGAAAGAACTGGAAGATACTAGAGAAACCATGAAAATAAGTGTGCAATCATTCTGCTTGGTAATGAGGATTTGTTTTGTTACTGTCTTTTTCTTAAAAAAAAGTTAGATAGGTTGTATTAGGCAAGCAGAAAATGATTATCAGATTAAAAGTATAATTCTGACTGAGAAAAGGAAACTCAGCCTCACCAGGACAGGTACTCAGCAAATATGGCATCATACTCCTGAAACACTGCTGATGTTTCAAATACACTGGGATTTCAGTGCTTTACTCTGAAGCTTAAGACACATTTTTATTCTTTAGCAGTGACAGGAGGCAATCCATTTCTGTATGACTCTCCTTCCCTGGTAAAAGCTTACCTACATGCCTCTCCATACATATAATTTTTTTTAAACAATCTTTTGTCATAGTGAAAACTTTAATACAAATCTATGAGATACCAGAGTGAAGCACACCTTGTATTTGTCCATTTCCTAGGTGCTGTATGCTGGTGGCTTCTCCTCCACTGCACTGTGTGCTCTGTGTACCTTAGTTTTGCTTGAAGGTTAATCTCCCTTGAAGGCAGGACTTTTGTGTGTACAAAAAATTGCAAAGCCAGCTGGCATATCCTACTCCTATATAGTGTTGTGATTTGAAAGCAGTGTTACGGGAAGCAGAAGGAACTAAATGAAGAAATTAAACTGACAATATACCCTGCAGTGAGCTGATGGGGAGAAGCTGAACGACCTATTTTTGGTTTTGCCCACTGCTGCTTCTCAGTGGTTCTGTTGCAAAAGGCAATGTGGGATCTCAATACTTATTGCTGTCTAAGGGTAAAAGTCATCTGTTAAGAGTGAACACAAGGCCACCATACCATCAGCATGTTTGAAGAAAAAATAAGCAGCATATTTTTTACAAACCATACCCAACTATGTAACTTGCATAGTACCTCATGACTGACAGCTCTTTATTTGCTGTTGAAGGGCTTTCTGTGTTGCTTAAATTGAGTCATGTTAGGGTAAAACTTGCCAGAAACTTGAGCCCGACTACTTTTTTGATTATTTAGAAAAACCCACAAAAACTAAAAAACTGTTAGATAGATGACTGGGACTGGTATATGAACATTTTTCCCAGCAATTCAGAAAGAAACGCAGTAAAAATGCAAGTAAACAGTAGGGGAGGTTGAATGTTAAAAGTAAATGAATTGGGTGACTGCCAGTAATTTCAAAGCTGTGTATTTCTTTGATTTCAGAAAGGCACATTTCCCACAGTCCACAGGCCTAGATGCTGTCTTTGCCTGGATGTGTGCAGAAGTGGTGCAGCTACTTAAATCAGTTCTTATTAAGAGCTGTCAAGAACAATCTTGTTCCCTGGAAGACAGAAGAACATGTTAAAAGGATAGCAGCCTTACATATAGCTGTGCATCCTTACATTTCATGCCATTTCGTTCTTGAAACATTGCTGGCAGATTCCTCCTTGGATTTAATGCAAACTGTTTGATGCAGGCCCCTTACAAAGTGCGGGTAGGGAGCAGGTTGATAAATATGTCAGTCGGTCAGGCCACCAGCTTGGTTTCAAAAGAAAAATTCACTAACATTTTCTTGGCTTTGTAAAAAGGCGGCATTTCATTTCTACACCATGAATTGTAATGATAACCATTGTGACATGATTGAGAAGGCACGGCAAGCCCATGGAGATAGTTATTGGAAAAAATGTTCAAACTGGCTGTTGGGAAGTTGCACTTGTACCCACCAGTGTGAGAGAGGCAGCCAGAGGTCTGTGGTGAATTCTTCAGTGGCTGATCGGACTAAAGATATGCTTAGCCCTTCTCAGAGTTACCCTGAGACCAAGCCTCAATGCAGCTTGAGTCGATCATGATAGTGCCTGGGTGGTGCAAAGGCAGTAATTGCTGGCTGGATTACTCCAGCGAGTGGGTCTGGGGACTCCATCCTGCAACTGAGTGTGAGCAGTGCCGTGGTGGTACCTGCTGTGTAAGTGTTCACATCTGTGGGGAAAGAAAGAGAAAATCAGGCTATCCTGTCTGAATCAGAGGGTGTGACTAGCTCCTAAAAGGCTTTTCAGTATGTTTGATTCTGCTGCAGTGCACATTATCTAGAGAAAAATGGGGAAAGAAACTCATCAGTATTTGCAAATCAGTAGACCATGGTGAGATTAATCTCCTGGAGCTGCAGATGCCTATGGAGGAGATGGCTGCAGTGTACAGACCAGGAAGTCATTAAAGACATGCCATAGCAAGCATGCACAAGAGACCTGAGTTCAGGAGGCAAGGGCAGCAGCAGTTAAGATATGCCTCATTTTCAAATGCTTGTCTCCTTAAACTGTGCAAGTTCTCCACAGGTAGGCTGAGTGTGTCTACGTGTGTGTAATATTTACAGATGCTTGAAAAGACATATCCACATCCTCTCACCCATGTATAAAATATATAAATATAGGTGCACAAATTAATATAAAAGATTATTTTTACCAATCTTCAGTTTTCCTTTACCTGAGATAGGATTTAAGACAAGAGCCTCTTTCAAGCACCTGTCTCAATGTCTGAGCTGTCTTCATGTTACCTATATTTTTCTCATTGTTAAGATTGTCATTACCACAGTATTTAGAAACATAGGTATCTCTTTTACTTCTGATATCCACTTTGCTCTGGGGCTGATAGTGATAGAGCCTAGGGGACCAGGTTTTATATATCTCACATACTTGGTTTCTGGGGACTGCTGGTGCAGGTGTGATTTTTGTGGCTGGGATTTTCATGCAACATGGGACAGCACCTGATGGTGACCACACAGCATGGAGAGATTCTGCTGCTTAGTGTTTTAGTACTAGTATTTTTGAAAAATGGAATCCATATGATTAGGAAAGCTTTAATATACTAATAAAGACCAACCTGAAATACAGAGACAGTGGAGGTTTAACTGTGTGCTGTTAAACAAATGGCAGCATTCTTGTTGTGGAATTTCACAAACTCCAATGTCAGGGAAGTAGTGTAAGAGGTGCCAGCCCAATACTGTTTGCCGGCAGGCATAGGGTTAAACCAGTTTCGCAGGTGTTTGCAGGTGTGCTGGGGAGGCTGGTTCTGGCTGGGCTCGGCTCTGGCCAGGGCGTTCCCTGCAGAAATTGGGGATGTATAAAAGGGAGGAGAGGGCAGCGTGAGCTCCTTTGGCATTGCTGGGGAGAGGAGGTGCTTGCTGAGCAGGTATGACCCATGTTCAGGAGAGGGGTGCTGGTGTTGCTAGCGGAGAGCAGGCTGGAAGCTTTCAGACTAAAGTGGTGCAGGAGAATGAAAAGCAGTCGTAGGGACCAGATGACCTCTACTATCTCTCTGTCTCAGCTTCTCTTTCTATGATCTGTGCTATCAGAGATTTATTACCGTGGGAGTGTGAGCTGAAAAGTCATAGATTCAGCTTGTTGAAGGATCCCTGAAGCCGGAGGCAGCAGCAGATAGTTTGACTGCTGGTGTCTGTGGTTGTACCTCCTTGTAACCTTGGTGCAATTCTGGGCATCTCTAAGCTGTTCGTCCAGAACAGTGGTGTGGTGACAGGAGGAAACGTGTGAGGAAATGAGTTGAAATGAGGTTATAACAATGGCAGTAAAGTACTGCAATTTGCATCAATTCAATCAAGCCCACTAGCAAGTCATGATGGGGGAGGGCAGGAGGAAATAGAGGCTGCTGAGAGACAGGCTGGGTGCTGCTGTTAGCATGAGCAACTTGATTCATCTTGCACTGCTTTCACGCCTGTGCCATAAAAATGAGTGGACTAAGGTAGGTAGGGATCTCCCTGCAGCCATGGCAAACCTTTCAGAGTCAGCAGAATGGAAGGAAATTAATCTGTGGGCTGTGGAAATCAGTGTCCTGCAACTGCGTAAAATCCCAATGAGCCACGTGTCTGAGGCGATGGCATGACACGCAAGCAATGGCAAGATTTGCACCAGCAGGTACTGTGTGGGGATCTTCCTCCTCTTCTCTATCTTTCAACAGAAAAGTGTCACTTCTTTTTCTTTCTGTGAAAGGGATGCTGCTACTCCCACAGGCCTGCACAAGATATCAAAAACTGGTTTCCCATGACTGGAGGCAGTGCGAGGAAATGAGATTTTATGTTTTGTGTTATATTCAGAGATCACAGAGGGGGAGGATGGGCTTATAACATCATAAACTGCTGTATCAAATTTTGGCTGGGGCACAGTTCCCTCTAGTACCTCTAGACATCTCCTCAGAGGAGAAAGGTGGTGAATGGATTTATTTCTAGTAGTCCATTTGCTGTCCCAAAAATAACTTTTTCTACTAAATGTGATAAAAATTTCATATCTCCTCTTGATTCGTAGAGTTTGTTCTGCCTTTAACAGCTAGAAGTTACTTATCCCTAAGGCTTGAACTTCTTGAAAGTTGTCGTTGCAGTAGGTCAGATTACGCTACCCCATAGGGAATTTTCCACAGAAGTAGCTTGCCAGTTGTGCAGAGCTTGGAGCCTGGTGCCAGCGCTATCAACATGTTAAAGATGCTTTTCAGGAATAGGGAATATACTTTTTATAATGACTTGCAAATGTGAAGAGCTGGTATGGGTGTCAGAGGAAACATTGAGTAGAGGTGAAGGTGAGGAGTGAAAATTGCTCTTTTGAAAGTAATTTGCAATGGTTAGTGAGAGTGGCTGGTTCACAGATCAGTCCTGAGCTAGTTCTCCTCTTGGGCTGTTCTGCGGAGGTAGTTGCAGCTGCGTAGAGATTGTCTCGAAGCAACACCGAAAAACTCTTTTCTTTCTTTTGTTCCTTCTTTTTTAAAAAGCTTTACAAAACGGGGTCTCTGGATAATGCAGTGCCTGTTTATTAATCACCCGGGATGGCCTTGCTCTCTGGTGGGGCCACTGGAGCGGAGTGCCCTGAGTACCAAGCCTATGCGGATGCTCCCCAATGGGTGGTGTGTCCCTGCCCACCACCCTGCCGCGTGGCTTCTAGGGGCTGACTTTGGCCCGGCCTCAAGGGCGCTGGGGGAGAGGCAGCAAGCTGGGTTTCAAAGCTGGCTGTGGCTTGTGATGGCAGCAGCGGTTGGTGCTGAGCGCGCCAGCGTGCGCGGGGCGCAGGGGGAGCGGTGAGCGTGCACAGCGCCCAGATCAACCTGTGCTGCTCCTTGGCAGTACGAACTGCACGGACTGCATAAACGCCCGTCGCGTTTCTCCTCTGATGCAAGCAGACTTGTTATATTTAATAACTATCATTAGCTTGGAGAATCTTAGTGGTCTTTTTCTTTCCCTCTAATTACTAGGCTCTTCAAGGTGAGCTTGGAAGGAAGCCCCCTTACTCAGATTAGAGGCTAAAGCTCAATTGAAAGTTGTATTTTTGTGCAAAAAGCTTGACTTTCCAGCCAACACATAAAAAAAAGATTGGGAGGTTTTTTTAGTTGACAATAAAGCTGGTTTTGCCAGTTTGAGAATTATTTTAGTAAGTAATAGAAAATTGCCATGAAAAACAAGTCTCTCTGCACAATGTCTATTTAGGTGAAAATTCAGTTTTCCAGCTGGGCCAACTTGCAAGTACATTCTTCTAATTTGGGAAGGCAGCTTCTGTCATTGGGTGCTGACACCAGGCACTGAGAACATGCGCTTTCCGTGCTTGTAAAGCGTCCTTTGGTTTATAACACTGAGCTGTGCTGTTTTGGAGGCATGAAGAAAAATACATGAAGACCTGAGTGGGATTTGCTCATAAAAGCTGTTACAGAAAAGGTTTTCAACATTTGCATGAATTCAAACTGTGTGCTGCATAGGTTTTTCTCTGCTGTCATTTTTGAATGGAGAGCCTATTATGCCTTTTTGTGACCTGTTAATTTGGTTGAAAAGCTGTTTTTTAAGTAAAGGGTAGGCCATGTTTTTCCCAGTGCTACTTAGAAAAACATCAGAGAATGATTTAAAAAAAAAAAAGCCCTAAAATGTGGGCCAGGAGGAGTCATAATAGACGCTTATCCCTGAAATTACTCATGACATTAGCACATTCTCATGATGTGCCTTGGTTTTGTGCAGGAAGTCTTGTTGTGGTTTGAGGGGGTGGGTAGTGAAAGTTAAAGAATATCAGTGGGGCTCTGTAAAACACTGATCTCTAGTCCTGAGGAAGAAAACATTAAGTTTATCCGTTGTACAGAAACCTTGCAGGTGGAGGACTAGACTTTAAATGGTCACTTCAAAAGCTGTGAAAGTTTTTTCCACCTTTGCCCTCCAGTTCTTTGAAATCCTCAAGACTCAGTGAAGAGATGGTTTTAATGTGTTTCACAGCATGAGCAGTAAACAGATGAACAGTGTCTGCATTGGTGTGCCATCCTCAGATACCAGTGTGAAAGTCCAAGCTCTGGTGAGTGATGGCAGTGTTTTTCAGAGGCCAAGATGTTTTATTTCTAGGCAGCGTTAAAAGCTTTCTGTGACTACGAGAGATGCTGTTTACAGCGAGACTTTCTGAATGGTGGTGATGGACTTCCTGTCCACAGGTTGTATCCCCTGCAGGGCAGAAATGGGGTGGGTTTGCTGATGATACCAGTGACATCCCTATTTTAGTGCCTGCTGAGTTCCACGAGTTCGGGCTAAACTGCCTCGCTTTGTGAGAGGCATGAGAGCAGGGAGCTGGTTTCACGCTGGTGGAGCCCGAGACCGTGAGGCTGGCAAGGATGGGCAGTGGGAGCCATTCCCCCTTGGGCACCCACGCTGGCAAAAGCTGGCGTGGATCTATCTGCTCTTCCATGTTTTGGTGAAATGTTCAGCTGTTCCATGTGAGGAGGAGTGTTCAGCTGGCTGAGAGCACGTGTCTGTGGATGATGCTGGGTCTGTTCTTAGCTGGAATCCTCAGAAGGGGTTTTTATATACTACTTTTCTGTGCTACTTTATGCATCAAAGAAAGCAAGTTGTTCAAACTGGTTCACTAAGACAGCAACAACATAACACTGAGAGGATTGTTTAATCTCAAGTTTTTCAGACAGGGTAGCTGTAAATCAAAGGGCAAAAATAATTCCCTTTAAGCAGAAGTATTTTCCCAAACTTCATTGAGGAAGGGTGTGTAGAATATTTTTCCAAAATCTGTTGCAGAAGACACTTTATTTTAAATACCAATTAGACCTTTAAATGACTTTCTCAGTCATGGATGCACAGCAAAAATATATAAGCATATTTTCTGAGATATCAAACTGTGGGCATGTATTTCCAGTCTGGAGAGGGCAATGAAATGTGACTGTGCTGGTTTTGGCTGGTGTAGTGTTTGTTTTCTTCACAGTAGCTAGTATGGGGCTGTGTTTTGGATTTTGTGCTGGAAATGGTGTTAATAACACAGGGATGTTTTCGTTACTGCTGAGCAGTGCTTACACAGAGCCAAGGCCTTTTCTGCCTCTTACCCCACCATCGAGCAGGCTGGGGGGGGCACAAGGAGTTGGGAGGGGACACAGCCAGGACAGCTGACCCCAACTGACCCGAGGGATATTCCAGACCATAAATAAGTCATGCTCAGCATGTAAAGCTGGGGGAAGAAGAAGGAAAGGAGGGGATGTTTCCGAGTGATAGCGTTTGTCTTCCCACGTCACCCGCCATTACACTGACGGAGCCCTGCTTTCCTGGAGATGGCCGAACACCTGCCTGCCTGTAGGAAGCGGTGAATGAATTCCTTGGTTTGCTTTGCTTGCATGCGCAGCTTTTGCTCTACCTAATAACCTGTCTTTATCTTAACCCATGAGTTTTCTCACTTTTACTCTTCTGATTCTCTCCCCCATCCCACCAGGGGGAGAGTGAACGAGCAGCTGTGTGGGGCTTAGGTGCTGGCTGGGGTTAAACCATGACAGTGACAAAATAGGATTTTAAACTGAGTTGCCTACACATTTTTTTTCTCGCAATACCAAGCAGATAAATGTAAACACACATCATAACACATAAAAATGAATCCCGTATTGAATATTTAGTTGGAGAAGCAATAAACTGCACTAAAAATTGATGAATGGCAAATATATTTTTATTTAAACATTTATTTTTATGGCATTAACAAATAGAAAAATATATGGAAGTATGCAAATAATTTCATAGGGACATTAAAATAAAATGAACAATATAAAGTTGCTCATCCTTCATGGAGATTTTGTGCTTCAGTATTGTGGACATTATTAAAGCACATATAACATGGCTGGTGGAAACACTGGAAATAGATTTAATTCTTCAAAAGCCTGAGCTTTCACTATATTTCCCTACTGAGAGCTTGAACTTTTAAAATGTTGGAATAAATCTGCTTTATGTTGCTTTTCTGTCATACCTTTATGCATGCCTATTTTATTATAAGATGTGTAATTGGATCCTCTTGATATATTTTTCTTTAAAGTTTTATTTAAAAAGTCAAAGAAATAGTGTAAACTGTGATAAGTAGAACCCTGTATTAAATAAACTTTACCAAAGGATGATTGTCTACAGTACGAGTTTAAAGTGTGTATTATAGACTACTTCCAGATAAAAAATGGGACTCTTGTCCCGTTGCTGGTTGAATTTTCAGAAGCCACCATGGTGTCTGCGTGGGTGTCGAGCTGCCTCTGCAGGGCAGTGACCCCCGTGGGCTTGCTCCTCCTTGCTGCTGGCAGGGACCCCACTTGGGAAGGGAACACAGCTGTATGCCAGCAGTGCTCCGGTGTTTTAAAATGGATGGAGGAGGACGCAGGGAATCACCCCAAACACAGGGATGAACAGCGAACGTGTGGATGGATATTTACTTCCTTTTGTCTGATGAGTTCTTCTTGCTGCTCTGTGGCCACTTTTTAGAGCACCTGTTTATCATCAGTATCAAGCTGCCCTAGCTGGAAGTGAGATGGATGGGATAGCTTGCTGGTTTATTAGCTTTTAATATTTCAGTTGCCATTAGTTCCAATGAGTTTCTTTACATTTGTAGTTTACATTTTGACTCGGTGTGGGGGGGGGGAGAAAAAATCTCCTCCTCCATTTTGTGAAGGAGCCTATGCAGGAATAAGGTAGATGGAAGAGGCCATCTCTTCTGCTTCTCTTCCATTAATTATCCTTTAAAATGTAAGGATAACTACTTTGTCCTCTCACACTGTTGGTGGGGATTATTTCACAGCCCTCCTCGCGTCCAGTTGTAATAGAGGTATAAAATGCTAGCACTTCATAATTAGTTTGTGAAAAGAAACTTCACACCCATTTGTATTTTGCCTTAGATTAATCTTGTCACTGTGTCTCTCTGTGAAATAATCTATTTGATTTAAAATTAGCTTCACGGCACTGGATTGCACATAATTTCTTAACATGCTGTGGTGATCTGCAGAGCAATGTTTGCTCAACTTGGGCTGTGGATTATGAATATCCCAGTCAGGGAGAAGTAAATGAGTCCTAACCTAGGAGACACTATGGAAGCCTTGTAATAGAGGAAGCTATTGAGGCATCAACATTTATAAAACATCTGAGAGTCTGGAGAGATGGAAAAAGTCCCGGAGCTTTGTCCAGAAGTTCAAAGTAATCATTTGTTGCAGAATTATGATTTCCCCAGGAAAGAAAGGACAGATGATGTGTTGTATTCATATAGAGCTATGTGCAGATTAGATTTAACAAAAACCCTTCGTGTAAGTTCCTAGAAATGACAGATTTTATTCTAGTGTTATTAATGAATTTTATTTTGTAAACTTTGCATATTTGTCCATAAAGGTCAGTTGGTCTGGTTTATATTTAAAATTTTTATTCTTTTTTAAAAGTCTTTCTATATATGCTTTTTATTTATGTTTTATTCACTTATAAAAATAAACGATACCCAAAACTAACAAAGAAAGGCAGAGGGAGGTCGGGAGGAGAAATAAAGCCTTGGAAAAAAAGTCACTTGCTCAGTGACAAAGTTGAAAACAGCCTGGTTCTCCTGGGCTGCAGGCTGTGTCTCTGCTTTCAGCAAAGATGTTTCTGCAGGTCTTTTCAGTCAAACCTCCTTCAGAGGAGGTGGGTATTCTATCTGCCTGCTTTTCCACTGGCTCCAGCCAATGGATGGGACACTTATGTTCGTGTTATTTGGACAGTCTGAGCAAAGGCACTGAGGTGCTGCTCGGCTCTCAGGGGGTGGTGGGACTCCTATGGGGCTCAGTTTGAGTGAGAGGTGACTAAGATCTGAGGATGCATTTTGGAAGAGCTATTCCCGTGTAGCACTGGATCTGACCAGAGACAGTCTAGACCGGTCAGTGTGCGGTTCCGTGGGCAGCAATGGGCTGCCCATCACTTGGACACAGGTGATGGACCCCTGAGTGCAGGGGGGTCAGGCTGGGTACACATGCTGTTTAGCTTGCACCAAGGACTGTGCAAAAAGGCTTTGGTCCAAACGCGCTCCTTCTGCAGTGTGGCCAAATGCTGCCCGAGCTACCTCTGGCTCCTGGGGCTGACTGCCACGTGGCCTTGCAGAAGTCTTCTAAATTGGCAAAGAGACTTCTCACCTTTCTGCTTTTCCATCGCTAATAATAATTCCTGGGCTTTATCTTCCGCTTGATGCTCAAGCTATGTTTCTCTTTACGTCACCATAATTAATTTATAAGCTCAGAAGTGACAGATAATGGTTATTATGGAGATGACTTCCTTGAACAAGCTCCCTGAAATAACCCCCAAGGATTTGTAAGGAACCTTACATTTGGTAATTAATTATGCAAACCCACTTTTAACATATCTTTAGGTAATCAGAACAAAAGAAGACAGTTGTCTTCGTTAATTATAATGAAAATTTACTTATGAATATTGTAATTATGCACATTACTGTGTCTGCTGTCACTCATGGCTGGGGTACATTTAGGCAGTATTCTTTTCCTCCCATTGTCATTGTAACGAAGGGCTAATGAAAAGAAAAGGGCTGAAGTTAGAGGTGCTGTAGTTTTATTTCAGAAAACATTATTTGCTCATTCAGATCAGAATTGGAGGCTGACCGCAGTGGAACCTGCCCCACCATCTCCTGAAATGGTACTCCGGGGCCACGCACAGCTGCATTAGCAGGCAAAAGCCCCAATGTCCACCTGTGCCATGCTTTTGTGGAAGAAGGGTCTGCACTCTGTGGGTCAGTCCCTGTCAGTGGTAGGAGTGCGGCCACGACACTTTCTGCCCCCTGGATTAAAGCAACACACCATTTTGGTATACAGGAAAATCAGAACTTTTTTGTGACCACTTAAAATTGCTTTTTAAGTGTTTGAGAGCACTTCCATTTATCTTTGAGATAAAGGTGTATCTACCCATATCAGCTGAGAATTTACCTACTAAGTTTTACTAAAGTGTGTTCACAGGTCAGGTTTTCTTTAAGGTGATGAAGTCACAAATCTGAAGGTCCCCTGGCTGGTTCTTGAGAGCTGGACAAGTGTGACAATTATGGACTCAAATTCAGCTTTCTGGCACTTAACGTGGTCAAGTGCCTTGTCCTTCTGCAAAAAACAGATGATCCGTTCGAAGAGCCAGCTCAGCCTTTGGCCCTCATTTCTTCCCCAGCAGACAGCTGATAAGGGAAATTGCCATTAGATTAACTGAAGTTTAAAAGTTCACTTTATAGTTGCCCTTTATAGCACAGAGAATGTCTTTGAATTTCCATAGCTTGACACCCACCAGAGGTCAATAATGTAGCATTAAATATCTTTGTATGTACTGCTAATACACGTTTTCTGCTCTATCTAGTACTGGAAATGCTAAATGGTTTTGATGCCTGATTACAGGCATGCCTAAAGATCTAAGCTCCGCCTTTAGCCTGTGTTTCCAAGACCCAATTTTCAAAGAGGCTCCTGAGTTAGCTTATTGAACACTTCAGTGAAATATTCTCAATGCACTACCTGCTTCCCCCCTTTTACTTCTTACCAATGTTATCTCTGTGTGCATAAATGGTGTAACTGGCTCCTTGAAGCACACGTCTCTGTTCTACTGGAAGCCTGATTGAAGATGGTGAATTTTTGTTTCTTTTTATTATTTGTCTGGGTATTATGCCTTCTCCCCAGCTGTGCTGATGGTCCCATCATGTTAGGAGTGCGTAAACATAGGAGGAAAGCGATGCTCTGAAGAGGTTATCCAAATACATAAAGCAGAGAAAAGGTGGGAAGAGGGAATTTTTTTTTTTCCTACCTCTTGTTGAGACCTGGATCTGAGAGACGCCAATCTCATGTGCATTTTCTGAGGTCAGCTGGAGAACCCGGCAGGTCCAGGCTTTCAGCTCATCTCTTTTATGCCAAAGCCAGAAAACAGGATAAAAGCATACTTAAAATATGACCTTACTCAGAGCATTTTACAGGAACTAGGTTCTTGTGCTTTTTGATGAAAACTCTGGCAGTGGGTTTTATGTGAGTGTATTTGCATCTTATGCTGCAAAATTAGGCCATGACAGCATGATTTTTCCATTTTGTTTTTTGGGGGAAATCTGTTCTCTGTCGCTTTCTAAAATCCAGAATGGAACTGGTGAATAATAGTCATGACTGAGTTCCAAATTTGAAACCTGGAGGATGGAGAAATGGCCTAAATCTTCATAAGATTACTTTAAGTCTTGTTTTTAAGTCTACCTCCATTCCCCAGATATTTAAAACTGTAGAGACAGAGAGACGCACACAGAGAGAAAACTGGTAGAAACACAAGAGCTGATGCTGGTCCTTGATTTCAGAACCTGATTTAAACGACTTTGATCTCTGCACCCAAACCTGCTTCATGGATATCTGCAAGTACTGCTGCCACCCCGTACACGTCATTTTACTGTCATGCAATCAGAAGCTACAACTACTATGCTACTTCAACTTTGTAGTTGCCCTTTTAATTTTGTCTGTTGCTATGGTAGCAACAAATGATTGCAATCACTGCTGTTTATATTGCAATCCAAGTCACATCAATAGAGATCTTGGAAACTAAACAATAAAAATCTGGCTTAACTGTACACTGCATTTGTTGTTGTACATAATAGGTTGTTCACAATAATCAGGATTCATCGAAATCTTTTGTTCCTGAAGCATTTGGAAAATTCCTTTAACTAAAGGGTTGTCAAATGATAATTTATTTTCAATACATACTTACCCAGTGATCTTCACACAGCTGGACAATATTTCTTTTGCACGGTTTCCTGAGTATATCCCTGAAAACAGTTATTTTAATAGCCTTTCTAGTTTTGAAGAAAGGCTACTCTTTTTTTTTAACCTTGTACTAATCATAGTAATATCTCAGGTCTAAAATAATACATCTTTGAAAAGATAATTCAGTACTTTCTCCCATGCTTTGTCTGTCTTGTCTGTTTAGATTATACAGGGTTTTTGAGGAAGGATTGTCTTTATTTTGTGTAAAGGCTTGTATAAAGGCACTTCTTTGAGCTACAGCATTAATAAACTGTAATATCAATTTCTGACTTTGAACATCTCCTGCTGAGCTCTGAAGAAGTTGAGAACAATAGAGGAGAGATAAAGTGGGCACATGAGTCTGCCCAGTGCCCTGAGGGGATTAGCGATGGGAAGCTGGTTATGCCATCTGCCCGCGCTCACCCGTCAGTATGGCACCGCCTCAGAGTTCGTTTTGGGGATGTCAGTGCTGCCATTTGGAAGAGAGTTTAGCTAATGTTGTACCAAAACAGTGTGAAATCCTATGTTCCTGAAGCTGAGGGTCTTTTTGCTGTTGATTTCAGCTGGGAGAGGATTGTTCAGTCGGACTTCTGCAGAGGCGCAGGGCAGGAGGCACATGGCTGCAGGGCTCCACGTCTCTGCTGCAGCAGTGGCTGGGGGATGGAGCATCGCCTCCTGAGCCCGTCCGCAGCAATGGGCCAGAGCAGAGACCAGAGCTTGCAAGGTGTGAATTTTACTTTCTGTGTGGGTAAGCTCTAGTACCTGCTCTTCCTTCGTACACAGACCTGTGCCTGCCCTCTTCAGGTCTCTCATGCCCAGGCACAGCAGTCACTGGGGCCGATGTCTGCTCCGAGCCCTGGAAAGGCTGAGACTCGTCTGTCGGGCGGTGCGTCCTTTCTCACAGAAAGTTGAATCTACACTGTCTAAATAGGAGGCCAGTAAGGCAATTTGCTGTTTAAATGACCCAATGCACATTGGGCATATTGAAGAAAAAAGCCATTTCCTAGTGACTAAATCTCATTAAAAAAGCAATTTTCCAATCAATTACAATGCAATTTAGCTGCTAACTGTTTAATTATCAAAAAAGAAGCTATTTTGTTCTCTGTTCCTATATTTATGAACCATGCTTTAAAATCTCATCTTCAGAGTAGCTGTTTGGAAGACTGTGACTGCTCTATTGATGCAATTATATTAGAGTTAAAATTTTCAGTTCAATGTATTGTATTAGTTCAAGGAAATATTGTTTGCACAGAAGCTTTTGAAATAGGAGATTCATTGATTTCTACAAAAGCTTGAATCTTTATTGTTATTTTCATGCACTATAAAAATTGTATTATCTTATGTAGGTTTTATTAGAGGAGCATTATTTCTTTTCTTTTCTTTCTTTTTTTTTAAATCCTGTGAAGAATTTCAGTCCTGGAAATATATGCTGAAAATAGAGCAAGGTTCTCAAAAGGAAGACTTCTGTCTCCAAAGAGACTGAAACAGGTAAAATGCAGAGGTGATTTATAAGAGCTGGGATGCTGGTGCCCGGTTGTGACTCCCTGTCTCAGGGTAAGCACCATGGTGAAGGATGTACTTACGGCTCAATTCTGAGAACAGGAAGTCATTAAAGCAGCGGTGCTGCCATGTCTTGTAATTTTTATTAAAAATCTTGTAATACTTGGTGTTTCTTCTTGAAGTTCCAGCTCCCAGAGTTATCTAAGGATTCATAACTCGTTTTCCTAATGCTGTTCCAAGTCTTCATAGTTTAAAGGAAATCTCAAACCCACAAATTTTCAGCCTTCAACAATGGATGAAAATTAAAAAGAATGCAAACCTATTGCTTCCTCACAGCTTCTGCTTTTTAATCTACTCTGGGGACAGATCCTGCATGGATGTAACTCATGGTATAATTTGACACTATCCTGCAGCCTCTGAAAGCACTTGATAAGCAGCGTGCATCTAATGTGCTCAGGCTGTCAGCATTTGGCCCTTTTTCAGGGACCCAGCTGCACGCTCTGCTCTGAAAAAGCCTGGGCTCAGTTTGAGTGCAGACCTCAGCAGAGCGATGCTTACTCTTGTGAGCATCAGGCGGCTTGAGCTCTCCAGAAGGCATCTGAGACCACTCAGCTTTCACCAGCCGATGGGGTCGGACCGCATCCCTGGAGGACGTGCCGGCAGTTCCTGTGCCGCTGCGCTGTAACCTGCCCTGGCCACGACAGGCCCTGAGTGGTCTCCTCAGACTGTAGCTGGGCACCTTCCTCTGCTCTTGTGTGGAGTGAGCCTTGTTTTATACAGTGGGCAAGCTGACAGAGGGCCTGGAGCTCCTCATCTTCCTCTGAGCCCATGAGGGTTAGGAGGCTGAAGGAAGGTGGGAAACCCGGCATGAGTGTCGGAAACATTTTTGGGAAACCCCTGAGAGATGTTTGATGAACCCTAACTTATGCCCACCAGCCCACGCCTCTGAAGCTGGAGCAGAGGCATGCTAACCCCTCCTGCTGTATAAAACAGCTATTTGTTTTCAAAAAGCTGCGAGAACCTACGCATGATGAAAACAGGGAAGGTGAGACTGCGTGGTCCATAGGGTAGCTTAGCAAGCCTCAGACTCTGTGGTCTGAGCCCCAAAGCTTGCTTTGGTGTGTGACAGGCTCTCTGCTTTCACTGGCAGGTGCCCTGGCCTTAGTGCCTGCTCTCACCCCAGAGAGGATGAGTGAACTCATGGTGCTGCATTGCTGCTGAGATGGCTGGCTTCAGCTTGGCCCTTGCATGCAGTTGCAGAGGTGATGTCCTGTTCCTGGGCATTAGTGAGCCTTTGCCCCGCAAGTCAGCACAAGTGCCCCCACCCTGGTGAATTCACAACATGCACTATCTCCCCAGCTGAAATAAATCTCCATAATTATTGAAATAATACCTTGTTAAATAGTTCCCAGCACTCAGACATGCTCAGTCTTTTACAGGTTCAGAGACTACCCCTGACCTTTTTCAGAAAGACTCAGAGACAGCAGTAATAACCAGGTGTCCAAGTTGTTATTCCACATTTTTCTCATTGTCTTCAAATAGCGTATTAGTACCCATGAAAACGCATGGCAGAATAAAAGTATTCTGATCATTGGCTCCCTGCCCATCATGTGGGGTATATTCCCCCATCTAAGCCTGTATGTGGAAGCTGTGTGGCACATCACATTTAGCCGCAATTTACTTCTCTGCTGGAAGACGAGACCAGCCAGGGATGTGTGCAGCACAGGCAGGTCCTTCCCATTACCAGCCCTCACAGTCTCCACTGTGCTTCCCCCTCTGCTCCTGTCTCCTCGCCTGAGTATGCTCGGGGCTGACCCTGTGGCCACCTGCCTCGCTGACGGTGCCCTCACTTGGAAAAGTGCGAGCGGCTGGAGACCATGGCTGGCTTGAGGCAGAGATGGAAAAGCTCCTTGACAGCGTTACTCAGGAATGGCCAGTCCTGGCTGCTGCCTCCAGCACGGATTTGGGCACTGATGCCCATGGATTTGTGTCTGGTAACGCTCTTGCACGAGCAGAAAAGAAAAATGGCTTGTGGGCTTTGTTACTGCTTGTGTAGCTCATCACATAACCTAGAAAGGGCTGTCTTGTGACCTGCCCTGAACAGGAGGAATAGAGCCGAGAGGTGAGGAGGGAGTGGGGAGGACTCTTAACTAAGAGATAATTAAATAGGCATTTCTCCAAGATGTCATGGGTATTAAAATGGATTAGACTGGATGTTTACATTTGGTTCCTCCTTCTCTCACAACTTTTAGATTATTGCAGGAAAGTTGTTACATAAAACTCCTGAACAGGTCAAGACCCACATCACTACCATTCGGCATATAGCGATCACTTTGCTAATGTTTGCATGCCCTTGTGTATGTCTGGTCAGTGTTTAAAATTATGGTGCAGAGATAATACCAGATGAGGTAATTATGAATCTGCTATTGATGTCATAAAATTTTCAAAAGCTTATAGTGGTTTTAAGAATAAACAATCAGTTTACAGCTCAGGAACTTTGCAAATCACGCTATTAAGCACTTAGGAAAAAATGTGGGGTTTCTGAGGAACAGCTGTTTTCCCTCTTCCTTGCACGTGTATGTGTGGTTATTGTTTATTTCCAGTACGTCTAGGTCTGGAAGGTTCTCTTTATGAGCACAGTGGTATGGCACATATAATTAGCTATTGATTTAGGTCAAATGATTAATGATTCAGCTTTAACAGGTCTGTTTTATTGCTGTGCATGAACAGTATTGAGGTAATTAAAATGGTTTGATTGCTTTGCGAGTAAGGTGAGACTTGCCACACACACACACGTTGCAGTGTTGTCCTGAGGATGACACTCAAAAAACCCACCGCACAGTATGGCCCAGCAACCTGAGAAACCCCACACCCGCTGCAGTGCTTTGAGCAACTTGTGACAGACACGCACTGGCTTTTCAAAGGGGAGTTCTGTTAGCAAGTTTCCTGATGAAACTAATTTGCTGAAGTTTAAATATTGACTGGGAAGACAGAATGCCTTTGGTCACAATCCTACAATGGTTTATCCTCAGTTTTTATATTTGAGTGTGTGAGTCATCCTACATGTGTGAGTGGGCTGAGTTCTGTGCTTAACGCAGAGGATCAAGAGTCTGCAAGATCAAAGATGCAGCTACCAAAATGTTTGCCTTTCAAGCTGAAAAGCACAACGGTACGTGCCGATTCAATTCGATAGCACTACACCTCTTTCTAAGTGAGAACAGAACCGTGGTTTGCAGGTTCAGACTCTGGCTCCAATGAATGAGCACCTCCTCCTCCTCCAGCCTCTGACTTCCAAACGGCAGGGGTGAGTCCGGACCTTACCGAGCCAGGCAGAAGTCGTTGCCCTCCCTGCAGCACTGGCAGGATGCCTGGGTGCCCACCGGCTGCTTCTGCCATCGCTGTCTGCTAAGCCTTCGCGGGGGCTGCAACATGCTGGGGATGGTGTCGCACCCCCCAAAAGCACCAAGCACTGAAGGGTGCTTTTTGATTCTATTCCATGCCATTCCTGAGGAGTGGCAACAAATTTAGGAGATGAAATGAGTCCAGCAAATGAATTTTAACTGTGAAATGAGACTTTTATTTCTGCTAAGCCTATCTATTTAGATTATAGAGCTGTGGATTGAAATGGTTTGTTCCAGTTTCCCTGCTACCAAATGCCTGTTTAAATAAAAGAAGGCTGCTGAATTATTCAAATAAATATTATTCAATAATTGATAAACTTTGTAATAAAGATTGAAGCATAACCCACTAAAACCTCAATGTGCCTTTATGGTCCTTATTAGCTGATTCTGCTGGGGAAAGTAGTTTCTATGTGGAGGTTTTTTTGGTGTTTGTTTTTTCCTTCTTTCCCTGGCGTAGCAGGAAGCAGGGATTAGAGATTTAGCATCCACTACAAGTGAAGCCATGACTCAGGGAGGCACACGGGGATTTACTCCATCTCTGCAGGAGAGCCACCATGAGGGCCAGATGTCGTGGGCTGCAGCACAGGCAGACAGCTCATGGGCCCTATTTGAGACCAGTTTCTGTCTCAAATTCTGCAGAAATAAGCTGGTAGGTAAATATCTTTGGATAACTGAATGAAAGAGTGTAGGAGGCAGAGATGTTTTTGGCTACAAGGAGGATCTCAGCTCAGCAAAGTCTTGGCCTCGGTGGTGAGGCTGTCCCTGACAGCCCATCTCCATCCCCTGCACCACAGCTCTGCACTGAAGGTTCGAGTGGCTCGTGTTGCAGACCTGACCCCTGCATTGCAGCTGATCTCTTCTACATCAGCTCTCAGGAAAGTTGAGGCATATCCAACTAAAAATGTGAGGTCACTATGTGTACTTTAAAACACAAGAGCTCTCCTGCAGATGTTTTCACTCAAAGATAAATTAGTTTTCCGCTGCTGTGGAGGGTTAAGGTGTGGCAATTTATGGCCATTTCTGGATGAGGACCTTCAAACAAGGGTCTTGTGCATCAGTTTCATGTTTTTTAATGATTTGTGTCTGGCTTCCTGGCTGGCCCTGTGCTTAGGGCACTCGGTGGTCTAGAGGCACATCAGTAGCAAAGGACCTCACCTTCCTAGATCTGAGTCTCATTTCCACCCATGTGAATCCTCCTACAAGTTAATGACACATTGGTGCCTTCTGCAAGCTGAGGTTCTCAGGGCAGGTCCTGAGGGACAGCTGTCTGTACCGCACCCGCTGAAGCTAATTCTGGTTAGTTCTTGTGAGAGAGGGCACCAGTGTATGACATATCCTCAACAACACAACCATGAGAAATCACCCTCCTCTCCTAGGGTGCAGGCACATGTTTGTTCTCACTAAGCAAACCAGGAGGCTGCATACAGCTCTGTAGCTGGATGAGAGACTGCAGGACAGAGCCATTGGCATTACTCGACTTGGCTCTACTGATGGCAAAAAATCTGTGTTGGTTTAGACTAGCTGTAAATGAAGGTCTCTGGGACAGTTAGTCCAGGACATTTTAAAAAAACTCTGAAGGCAACTTTGTTTTAAGGATTAGCAAACTTAATTTAGACAGCGTGGGACCTGCCTCTAGTAGGACAGATGAGTTTAAGTGACACTGCAACCATCTCTGGAGCCACGCCATTTTATTACAAAGCACTAAGTTATTACCAAAGAGGAAATCAGTACTTGATATGGAAACACACTGAGAAAAAATATTCTGTCAACATGCATTTAAGACACCCCCCCAAGCAAATTTCTTCCCACCATGGGAGTTAATATGATGCAAACAGTGTATTTTAGTTGTCATTCATTGCATTTTAGTTTCTCTCTTGAGGTGCACAACTTGCAAAATACCAGGGTGTAATTATAAAGCTTTATGGCTTGATCACTGTATGTAAAGACAGACTGGGGAGCCAATCAGGGCTGCAGGGACACGGTGTGCAGAAGGCTTGAGGTACCGTTGCAGCTTAGAGTCCCAGCAGGGAAGCAGCCTGTTAGGCCAGCGGGGAAGCTGTGCCCGGCAATTAAGCATCTCCTGAGTGTCTCCCAGATGCGAACACCCTCAGCCCCAGAGCTGCCGCCGTGTTCCAGGAGCCATCCTTTCCCCCCCGGCAGAGCGGTGCCACCTTGAGAGGTGCGGTTATCCCAGCTGGAAGCAACAAGGCATTGCCTGAGGCTGCCGTGAAGAAGCAGCTGGTTGCTGCTGGACCCTGGCTGGGGCTCCCTGGAGGACCCGCCTGGGTGCTGAGCTCTGCCAACACTTCCTCATCTGTTGGGTGGCTGGGAGGGGGCATTTGGCGGGTGGGTTTCACCCAGTGCTTTGCAGTTCTGCGACAACTTCAGAAAAAGAGGGGAGGGAAGGTGGGAGCGAGCCACTTTCCTGGCTTGTGAGGGGGAGGATGACAAAGAGCTCGAAGTGCTCAGAGCACATTGGGAATCCAGGTAAGGTTTGGAAGATGGGTGGGAGGAAAAGTCATTGCCCCACAAAGCATCTAGATGCAGGGAGCTGGGAATGGGCTGGAGGTGCTGCAGAGGAAGGATGCAGAGCCTGTCTGAAGTCACCTTCCAGCAGAGAGGAGAACCTCCAGCAAGAAGCCAAGCCAGGAATTTAGTCCCACCATTTCAGGTGAAATGGATGAGAGATGCTATGACCTCCCTCTTTCTGGCTAGCACACCTGTTGTCTTTCACCATCTTGCAAATGCTGCAAAGACAAGCTTGCTGTGTGCAGAAGACAGGAGGTCTTGGAAACGGCATATGAAGTGCGCTGCAGCTGTCTAAAAATAACAAAGAAATCAATAGTGAGTCACATATGCTAATGAAAATCTGCAAATTGATCAAATATTTACCATGTTGAAGCTATGATGACTACAGTGTTTTCTGTGACAAAGCCTGCTCTGGTGGGAGCTGAGGCATTGCAGAGGCATCGCCACTCCTGCTGCATGTGTGGGGAGGGCGGCTTGCCTGGGGGAGGATGTGCCGGGGAGTTACCTCCCCTGCCCTGTCAATGCAGGAGGTGCGTGTCTTCAAGAAGCTGCCCTTGATTTACAGAGAAACCTTTATGTTGCTGTGCCTGGGTATGACGGGGATGTGCTTGCTCTTTCTCTTACCTGGAAGGGTAAGAGCAGTTGAAATCCCTGAACTCCAAGTCGCTAAAAATGGGTGCTGAGGAGCAGTTCTCGGTGGGCTCCTACACATTTTTTCAGTTGATTTGACAGAACCAAGATTTCCTAGACAGGATGCAAAAGCCTTGAATTCTCTAATCTCCATCTACCTTTCAGTAGGAATGATGGGTCACTCCCATTTATTTAATAGGAAGGGGGAGGGAATTTGCATACTGTTGTTAAGGTGCTTGCAGACTAGTTTTATTTCCATTGAAGTGTGAAATACCTAGCAGCTTGAGAAGGAATACTCTGACCTTCAAAACACTGGTGGGGCCAAATAAATAAGTAAGAGTTATTTTATTTCTGAAGTGTTAGTGATGCACAAAGACCCTAATTCATTGTTTGTTAGCTCCAAAGGGTTGTCACTTAAAGCTGTCTAACCACTTGCAAAAAGCAGGCTTTCTGGGGAGAAGGGATATGGAGCTCTGGAAGAGGCTGACTGATTAATATTTGGTGATTGTAGCGTCGGAGTAATGTTTTAAACAGAAAAGCATATCATGAACTTGAAACTGATAGCTGTGAGAATGAACAGAGCTTGGCCTGTATTAATAACTACATTATGCACCATAACAGATTGGCATTAATAAGTACAGATCAGATGTATGTCTAGGGAAATAATCTGTTATGCTATTAGATGCCAATAATAAAATGTTGTGCTTCCTCATTGCAATATACAAATCTATTCTACTCACAGTTAAGGGAACCTTTCCCTTCTAAAACTGCCTGTAACTCACCAGTACATGTTATCATTGTATTGAAAGCATGCTCTGTGAAAATGCATGAGCAATTTACTTTGATGATAAACTGGTTTTCAAATCTGAAGTCATCACTACAAAAGCAGATGGGGCTGAAGAGCTCAGAGGAATGTAAAAGACAGGAAGGATAAGGCAGTATGGGCTGGTGGCTTGTGTATTGGGCTCTGTCTCAAAGAAGACAGTGGCTATTTCTGGCTGCACTTCTCCACCTGATGCATTTATTCATGTAGGTCTTGGAGGTTCTGTTTCCTTCCTCACCAAGGCCTGTGCTGGCTGGTAGCTCTTTGAGCTGATAACTGTGTCTTCTGGCTTGTACAGTGTGATCTGATTTGGGTGGGTCTTTCATCATTATCCTGCAATAATGCTTGAGTTGCTCCTTTACAGTTTACCAGTTTCATTGCAACCAATGTTAATAGTCTTAAATGTGCTATCAGTCTTAAGAGTTTTTTGACAATGGAGAGAGTCCCGTGTTTTAAAATGCAGCATGCAATGGAGCTGCAGCATATCATTGTCAGAGAAAGAAGGAATATTTGCTGTCTTCTCAACTTCTGAGGGCAGGTGCTTTGTGCTAGGGATGAAGAAATGTAGCGGGATGGTTATGAGAAGCTTACAGTCTTTGCACTTGTGCAAAAGTTTCTCTGCATAACAAAGAACTTCAACCACCAGGGCTGCTATTGTGGTGTCTCATTGACTTCAGGGAGAGTTGTATTAGGAGGAGAATAATAATGATGACAGTAGAATAGTGTACCAAGGTACTTAAGAGTATTTACTAGAGCCCTGGAAGGAAAGACCATTTCCACAGAATGAGGAATTAACCAATACATTTTCCCTTGCTAAGATATCTTCCCAAGACTTGCTCACAGAGTGTGCACAAGTGCAAGGTTTTCCTCAAGAGGAATGATGAATGAAAAATGGATTTTCAGCTGATGCTGAAATCTGCTGATACATATGTTCAAAAACAAAGTTATCTTAATTTTTATAAGAATCACAGTTTATTACTGAATTAGCAAAACAAAAGCAAAAAAAGTTGTAAGAAGTTAACCCCTTCAACCTATAGGATTTCTTTGGGACAGAATAGAGAGCCATGGGGTTTAAATTTCCAGGTTTGACAGTGATGCACTGTGGTAGGCACATACGTGAAGGGGCAGGTAGAAGTGTTTGTATATAAATAAAACATATAAACATGCATATAGCCTTGTGAATTGCAATGATGGTTTTTCAAAACAGTCAATTACTAGCTAAAATTTCACTGAAATGCCATTCTGCTCAAGTGAGTAATGCAGGAAATATTATTTGCGATAATTACATACCCGAGTTGGATTTACAAAACCATGATTACTTTATACGTAGTTTGGGATGACTTTGATAAACTTGCTCATTTTGTGCTATCAATTTAGAGAAGACAGGAACCATTTGTTTACGAAAATTACCATAAATAAACAATGAGATGAGACCTAGATTTATGGCTTAATATTGTAACTGGGTTTTGTTGAAGAAAAAGAAGTCTTTTTAAAGAGTGAACTTATATTTATTTGTGTACACAAGGAAAGTGCAGTGTATTGTAGACAGCTCATAAACTGCCTGTCAGCCTATTTATGTGGGAATTGCCTTCAATGCCAAGCTTACTGGGGAGATACAAAACTTAACAAAATCCATTGCAAATGATGTAAAAAGATAAAAAAATTCTAAAGGCTTCTGTGTGCAGCTGCATGCATCCGACCACTGAGCCAAGGTCTCGCGATTCAGAGCTCCTGCTTTCCTGACCTGGCAATGTGCAGTAAGTTGCAGTCCAGTTGATGAAGAAGGATTTTATTTGTCTTGTTTTAAACGCAAATGCCCATACAAAAGACACTCTGTCCTGTGGGCTCCCAGCTTTGATGCTTGTGTTTATCTGGGGGAGCAGATGTTCAGCCATGGTAAGGCCTTGCTGAAGTCAGTGAAGCTGCTGGTTTCCAGTAAGTTGGGATGGCAGCAGAAGAGACACAAAGGTCAGGGTAACTGGATGGGAGTTGGTCTTACAAGGAAATGGTACTAATTTTCTCAGTTATAGCTGAATAAACTCCAGTTTTTAGCCATTAAACTGTCCTAAGTATCTAGAAGGAAGATATCTCTTGGACTGGGAGAGAAATATTTAATTAAATGTTTAAATAATTACATATACATCTTACAATGAAAACATTTTATCAGACTGTCTTTTTGAATCTAATGGATTATTTTTTCACTTAAGCAAACCGTACATTATTTGGAACATTAATATCTAGGCAGATTTTTAAACCGCTATCAGAACAGAAAAATACAATTCCCAAACAAAGATTAATATTTATTTTTAAGGCAATTCATCAATGATTAATGACCTTATGAATCTATTACATCTATCACTTTACTGGAGCATGTATTCAAAAGACTGCATTAGATAAACAGATGGTGCTGTTTGAATACAGTTAGGAGAAAATGAAAACAACTTTTAACAGGTTCGCCTTTGAAATTACTTGAAGCAAAAACTTTGTAGTTAAACTTTTCTCCTGTATGGAAGGTATTAGATGATTCTTTTCAAGTCTGCCAAGGTGCAACATATAGGGCATTGCAGATGGGTAACAGAAAAAGAAATTTGAAGACACACAGATTTTTAAGCTTGACTCATTTTAGTCTATTGTATGTTTAATACCATAGTTAAAGCATCCGACTATAACCTTGCTAATACCACACCAAGCTTTCCATCTCTGGCCAAATATTGTTGCAGAGATTTCAGTCATCTGAACTGTGCAGAGAGAGATCCCATTGTATTGATGTCCCTGGGGACAAGGGGCTATGTCTGTGTTATGGGCGTCTGTTTGCTTTTCTTTTTCTTTTTTTCTCTCCAGCTATATAAGACTGTTGCAACCTCAGCTGGAGATGAGTGCCTCCACAGCCTGGGACGTGGTACCTGGTGGTGGGAGCACAGTGGAAGTACAGCACTGGTAATGAGGCGCGATGCTTGCTGGCATTAATACGGACAAGGAATGGTTGTGTGCTCGGGTACTGCATCTCGCTGTGAGGTTTGGGGTCCCTCAGGACAGAGACTTTGAGCAGGACCATGCTAAAGTGTCAATGAGGATAGGTTCCTCTCTGGGTGGTACTGAGCAGCTGATGATTACAGCCTCCTAAGCTGTGCAGCCAGCTCAGTCTGTGAGGCACATGGTAGTCTGCAGGGTAGAAGAAAATTAATATTGATAGTTTGCATCATGAACTAATACAAATGGGTGTTGTTGAGAGCAAGTCAATAAAGTTCCATTGACTTTCATGGGGCAAGTATTTGGCTCAGTATTTGTATTATTGGGGGCGATTACATTAGCAGAACGGGTACTAGTTGTCCATGACCCGTGCTGATGTGGGAACACTTTTTTCTAAATTCAGCCTGTAATATGTACAATTCATCTTCCTGAACTGAAAATGTGATCTTATTTTGTAACATACCAGGAGGAGTTAGTGTCCACTACATGCTATCCTGTCACAAGCCTTTAAATCCTCCTTCATGGATTTCTGTGCAATTACAACCTACTGGGGAGCTAAGAAAGGAAGAATCTGACAAATAGGCTGTAATCTGTGACTTAGATGAATGAAGAAGTAGAGCCTTTCTCCTTTAAATTTATCCTTTATGAATTTTAATGAGGGCATAATTTGCAATAAAAAGTGTGTAATAAAAATCCTGCCCTGGCTTTCATGGAAGGGTGATGTTTCGAAACAGGTAATTTGTAAATGGCAGTAATGACAAGGTGTGCTGCATCTTAACTTCAGGAAGGAATTGGCACAAATCATGTGTCAGGCACAGACAGCGTGGGGATTCACTGGAAGCTTCTATAACCACAGGCTGGCTGCTGGGAGAGCAGTAGCTAGATGGGTATGATTGTAAAGGTAGGATTTCAAGGGTGCAAAGGTCCTGAAATCGATGCTGATGTCAGATGAATTTGAGAGCTTGTAATTTTGTTCATCATACAAATGATGCTTTGCACATAGGTGCCTATTTATGATATTTTCTGCTGTGTATTAGGGCTCGATTCTGTGCTGTACATCAAAGCCACACAGAAAAAGAGAATTTACCTGGTTTTGTACTGCTAACTCATTCTCTGGTTTCCAGGAGCTGCAGCAGCACTATCTGGACTATTTTCAGGCATGTGTGTGTGTGTGTGTCCGTATGTTCCCTGGACATCCGTATTTCGCGCAGGGTCACAACAGGGTGGGTGGCGGACACTGAACAGGGTGCTTCAGGGGCCCCTGTGCAGAGAAGCAGCTGGGGACCACCGCAGCCCCCGGAGCGGGGCCGATGCTGACACTGCCCTGTCCCCGTTCTGGTGCTCGAGCTGTACTGCGGCTGCACCGTGTTGGTGGGGCATCTGCCATGGCCATGTGTTGCCTGGCACGGTGGCAGCCTGAGGACCTGGGGTCTCCTGTGCAGCCCCCCCAGGCCAGGGCGGTCGCAGGGAGCAAGGCCTTGAGCATCGTTAGCAAGTGCATGGCCTCTGCTGGCACAGCTGCTTGCAGCTTCATGGTCTGGTCCTCTGAGTCACCCCTTTGCCCACATTTTTATTAGGAACGTGTCGTCTTTGGAGAGGTTACAATTGACAGAAATTGCAGAGGGCGGTGTGTCAGACATCAGCTTCAGCTGGTTGCCATCTCCCGTCACCTACTGCTGCCCCTTAGAGAAGAGGTCTTGCCAAGGCCAAATGGTCTGAGCGGCCTCGCAGGTTGTTTGCGCTGTTTCGGGAGGGCTTTGAATGTGAATGTGAAAAATGGAGTCTCCACATCTCCCTGGTGGGAATAACTGAGCAGCTGCTTTGGGGTGTTGATCCAGCGTGGCACAGAGTGCCTGGGCTCCTCACGGGAGCCTGCGGATCTGCTGGGGAGGTGCTGGACAGGTACAGGGTCTGGCTTCAGCTCTTGCTCTTGTCTAGGATAAGACACTTTTCTTGCAGTCAGGTGTGACAGTATTTTCAAGGCTTTCAGTACGCAGAGACCTGCCAAATGGATTTTTCAAAAGTATGGTGTTGCCTAGCGGCTGTTAATTTCAGAGCAGGAGGTGTGGTGGAAAGGAGGGGCTGAGCAGGACAGGGGACCACGGCAGACGTTTTGGGACTGCTGGGATGGGGTTTGGCTGACGGCAGGATCATGTCCGCAGGCTGTGCCTGATGCAATCCAGCCCGGCTCTGGCAATGTGGTCAGTATAGGCATGGGGGTCCGGTGGGAAGCTGATCCCACTCTAGGGTTAGATGCTGAACCTAATCCAGTGGAGTCACGGCCCCAAAGCGACTTTCAGTTTCTTGACTACCAGGACCCAAGTGACATGCTGCCTGGGCTGGGGGACGGTGGGGGTCTGGTCCACCTCATGAGCAGCTGGACCACCGTCACCGGTGTCTGAGGAGCTACCCGCAGGAGGACGGACCCCTGCCAGCTGCAGTTCTCACACACAGCCGAGTCCTGAGCACCCGGTGGTGCTCAGAGGATCGCCAGGGAGGGAAGAATGGGCGAAAAGGACTTTGGAAATGTCCTTTAAAACTGGGGGGGGAGTCTGCTCAGAACGAATCCCTGCAAAACTTTATAACCTTCCTTGGCGGATGAACAAAAGCTATTACAGTCTAGTGGTTACTGTATATTACAAAGGTTATTTCCAAACACTTGGCTAGCACCCAGGGAGAAAATATATGCCTTGTGGTTGACTAGCGTCTGAGTGTTTCCCTTCAGAGGATGTACAGCTCTAGTGTAATAAATACAGCAATCATCAGGTGCTGTGAGAAGAGGACAAATATTATTGTTATGATTAAATGGTGAAGGTTAAATGAATCATTTGGGAGGGCTGAGGCGTACTGATATTAGACCTACTGGGGAATACAGAGGGACGAAAATGCCATTGTGAATTCTCTCCCTCTATTTATCAATAGTGTTTTCTTTCCCAAATAGAATCTCTGTTTTATACATTTTGATACTTTCTTACCAGTCAAAATGAAAATACTGCTGTTATGCATGTGTTCCTCTGAAGGCCAGTGTTACCCATTTGTCCCCGTTACAGATGATATGAAATGGTACCATTTTGACTGACCTAGGGCAAGGACAACATGCCGAGGGCCGGATCGGTGACATATGTTCAGCAGGAAGGATCTGGTCAGTCCTGTTGCGTGTCATCTGCTGCTGCTCAAGCCCTCACCTCTTTTGTTGTCCAAGTCCAATAAAATGTGAGTATAGTCTTGTTGCCACTGGGGTTTGGGTCAGCTGCATCGCAGGCTGCATGTGCCCTGACTGCCAACACATTGTCCTCACGCAGGTGGCAATGGCCACCCCAGAGATGGAGATACCTTGGTGGTTGGTGTGGCCTGCCCGAGCCGAGAGCCCTCGGGCTGGGCTGGAGTGGGCAGGGTAAGTCCTGAGCAGACCTTCAGACCTCTGTAGGGCAGCCCACGGAAAGGGAAGTTACTGAAAGGCAAATTGGAGCTTTCAGGAGATGACTGGAAGGAAATAGTGAATAAAATTCAGTGGCGGCTTGAAAATATCTCCTTGAGTAGTAGAAAATACAGTCAAAAGTCACCATTTTCCTTTCTATCTGCAGTAGATAGAAAAGGTGGGCAATGAGGAAGAGGAGAATAGCAGCCAGGTAATACCAAGAAGGGCTGTGAAGCAGAAACAGAAGATTACTCTGCTGAGAGAGCAATGAAAAGGGGCCAGACCTCTCCAATCTTGTCAAAAGCTGACAAAACACAGAAAGACAATGGCACTTGCGTGCCATTATTTGGCTTCTGTGCTCTTCCTTGCAGTGGTTCAGCTGCTATGGCCTGTGCTGGTGATGCTGGTGCCGGCCCCGTGCAGTGGTCCCCACCATGGGAGGGAAGGAGATACCTGCAGGGAGCCATGCTCCTGCCTGGACATGGATGCAGGAGCAGATGCGTGCAAGGAGCAGAGATGCTCGTGGGGAGACAGTGAGGCCAGGGGATCCTGTGCTGAGCTCCTAGTCCAAACTATTTGGGACTCAGTGCCATCTGGTTATTACTTCAAGGCTGTTGACAGCACCACTTTGGAGGCACGAGGAGCTCTCCCTCCTCTGGGAGCACAGTTCTGCACATTCTCCAGGCACAATTCTAAAATCCTTTAGAACTTTCTCAGCACCGTTGAACTTGCCCATTTCTACTGACTAATGCTCTGGACCCCAGCCTGCAGAGCCCAACCTGGCTCAGGGATAGTGCTGCTTTCTGGAGTATGCCAGCAAAATGTCTTCAGGAAGCCCTGGCTGCCCAGAAAGGCAGAGGATGGACTTCTTTCCTCTGCAAAGGAGTCTGAGAAGGCTCACCCTGGATAAAGTCCCTGCTGCGATAGCAAAATAATGTCACCTGAAGGTGTATGCTACTTTGTCTTATTGTGTTGCCATTCAGCCCATGTATTCAGTATGTAGTGGTATTTCAGGCTGCAATTTTGGCTTCCATTGGAATGAAAATTAGTGTCTCTACTTTGCCAGTGAAGAAGTGTAGAAAAGCTCATTACTGGCTAGCAAGGAGAGTTTTATTTCAGATGTGCAATAGAGAAAGAAGGAAGAAACTCTATAGTGGCTTGGTGTTGGGTGCTTTTATTCTTTCATAGCTCCTGTTCAGAAAAACTGAAAACATAAGAAATCCCTCTCTCCATCTGTGCGAAGACTGTAACATGTTTATGGTTTGGATTTCTAATGTGTTCTCCATCACTATCTGATGGGTTACTTTGGGCAAAGCATTTTCCTGCTCATTCCCCAAGCTTCCCCAGCTGCAAAATGGAGATACTGAGACTGTTCAGAGCTTAGGGATGTATAAATATAAAGAAATATAAAAGAACAGCATATTGTGAGATACAAGGTTTCACCACGTCATGCAGTAAGGAAACAGAACTACTAAATGTTCTTATGTTTCCACAGATTTCTCTGAGTTCAGGCTTATCTTTAACACAGAAAGTGGCTATTTTACAAGCATGAGTTGCACTCCGGTGCACAGCTGTGCCTCTGAGAAGTAATTGGATTTGGTACTTACCTTCCTTTCGAGCCTTTAGAGTTATTGTCCCAGACATAGACCATTGTGGGTGGAAACTATTTTTAATCGGACTTAATCAGATCTTAATTTCACCTGCTTGCATTAAAAATTGTTTCACTGAGCATACCTCGAGGTAAATATGACAAAATCAGCTCTTAATTCTCAGTTACACTGCTGTCAGCAGCAGGAAACCCGAAGCTTGTCTCTCATGCCCTAAGGAAAACCTCTCTGCCTCACCACAGTTAGAGCCTGTATGAGCAGAGCAAGGAAAGAAAAATCATATATGCTCTGAGAATGCTGACCCATGTATGCTTTCCAGACTGTGCTTGAAAGAAAAACCACTGAGGCTCTGTCTGGCTGTTTTTCAGTCTGCGCTTCATTTTCTTCTGCCAAGCGGCTCCCTGCTGAGCTGCAAACTGTAATCTTCAAATTAGCTGGAAAAGAAGCACCATCACCGCCCCCCCCAAAAAAAAAGAAAGAAAAAAAAAAGGACTGGAAATACACAAAATACATGCAGGCTCTGTGTTTTCTGTAAATCAAATCTCTGTCATTTGGAGTCTAAGGTCTACCCTGCAAGACAGTTTCCCCTTGTTTGAGAGACATCTCAATATCTGCTGTTAGGTTTCAGCAGGTGCAGTATGGGCAGAGTGCTGTTACGCTGGGCTCTTGCACTGACAAATACCATTGTTTCATTCCCTCTCTTTTAGGTGTTGAACAGACTTGGACATCCCTCTCAACTTTTTTGCTATTCCCAGTTTGAGGACAGAGTTATAAGCCTAGTGAAATCTTTCTTTCCTCCATGTATTCATTTTGTTCTGTGTGGAAGATGTTAAGAAATCGCTCAAAGATCTTAGTTCAAGCTAGGAATAATTTATGAGGGGCTTTATGCTTGTATTTTCTTAAACTAGTCTCCTTTTTTGGCAGATGATAAACAGAAATTAACAAGGCTGGTGTGTAAACCTTGCACAGGTTCCAGGCATGTTGCTGATTTTTTTATCATTTAAATTTTTCACATGAATGAGTGATCATCACCATTCTTTTTATGCCAGCCCTTGACAGCCTGCAGTTGTATATTGTTGTGTAATGCCTTCAAGATGTTACTGATGGCAGGAGCTGAAATCCTGAGCACCTTTTGGTTAGTGAATGTACTGCTGCAGCTGGGTGGTACCTACACCAAAAACTTTTGTCTTCCAGAGATTTGGGAGTCAGGAGTCAACTGGAGTTCGGGAGTCAACTTCTGAAGTGTTGCAGTAAGTTCTTAACCTCTAGCAGTTCTGGGGTTTCACTACAAAAATGCCATCTTCCTTGGCTACAGGTGAGCCCTGCCTGGGAAAGCTTTACAGCCCAATCCCAACTTGTGCTCCTGTCACATCATGAACCCGTCTCTCGTGCTGCTCACACGTGATGAGCAGAACCGCTACGATGCTTGGAAACCAGGCTGGGTAAAGCCAGCCTTGCTTGTGCGGCTGTGGCACAGTGTTGTATAATGCCGATCTAAAACGATCATTTACAATCAGAAAGAAAGCATAGAAGGTAGGGGTGTGCAAAACCTTGAAAGCTTTTGGCCATCTATGCAACTGGTGCAAACTGATTTCAGTGGGGCTTAATTCACTAGCTTCAGGTGAAGATCTGGCTCTGAGTATTTTAGCATTCTTCCTTTTCTTTCCCGAGACAATGCAATAAGAGTTTAAAAAAAAAAAAAGTAAAACATTAAAAAGCCCAGTTTTTCTTATAGCTTTGCTATGACATTTCATAAAGCAGATAATTGTAGAGGAGATAAAAACACCTGGCATTTTTGAGCAGAGAGTGGAGATAATTTGCGTATAGGTCAAGAAATACCAATGCTCATTGTTTAGTTTTTCACTGAAGTGCTTAAATAACATCCAGTTGAATCCAGAAACAGAGCTGCAAACACAAAGGACATTGCTGATTCCTAATGCAGGTTCAATTAAATCAACATGACCTCTGGGGAATTTGGCCCAGTATAAATATCCCTACTGGATTTTAAAATTTTTTTTTAAATGATGCATTTGAGAAAAAAGAAAGCAAATCTCTCAGCAGTTTTTTAGAGACAATCAGACCTTCTCAAAATGCCTCTGATTTTGCTTTCAAAGGAAATTGCTGTGTTGATTAGGGTTCTACTTACTCTGTTGTCTGGGTCTTCCAAAGGGATCCAGAAAACAACGAAAAAGGTCATAGGCTAAAGACATTGGAGGAAGTAGACAAATGCTTAATTTCCAGTCCATGCAGGCAGTTTGTATTTCCTGACAGAATTAATAACTGAAGGATGTGGGCACTGGGAGCCCTATGAGTAGCGCAGCAATAAGTGGTGCAACTGGAGATGGTGGTCAGGGATCCCACGTGATCCAGTCTTCTGTGCTGTTCCAGACCATGCTTTAATCATAAAGCAACTGGGATGCTTGGTAGGGACCCAAATGTGACTGACCTTGGCAGATTGACAGGATCATTTATCATCTCTGTGAATATGAAAGGTCTGTGATGTGGGCTGTAGCCTTTTAAAAATGCTTTTTGTGACTTGAAATATCATTTATACCTGTTACGGTCTTATGAAAAGCACTATAGCTACTCCAATAGCTATGGCTGTAACCATTACAATCAGATAAAATTATTAGAAAAATATAATCCTTTCTTCATTCTGTCATATTCTATTACAGAATGAGAGGTCTTCCTGATGATTACTGTCCTGTTAAACAGCTGGAAAAGACTGGCATTAGTAATTTTCATAATGGGGCAATGGTAAGTGAGACCAAATAGATCTGTGAAGGACCTGCTTCTTTACCTGGTCACCCTTTCCCTGGAAAAGGGACCAATAAAATGGTGAATGTATTCTTCCAGCTATAAATAAAGCAGACAGACAGACAGGTTTTCTACAACTATTCAGTAAATGGCTGACCAGGAAAATGTCAAATGAAATTCAATGCCTGTATACGCACTGGGAAGGAAATCACTCTAGTTATAGGTACATACGAATAGCTCTAAATTAGCTATTGAGTGCTGCACAGCGGTCCCTCCAGCTTGGAAGAGGTGAAGGACAGTGAGGAAGCGTGCAGCCAGCGATTGTGGGGATGATCACCAGGACCCCGGAGCAGCTTCTGCCCAGAAGGCAGCAGAAGGGACTGCAGCTCTGCCAGGTGGGAGAGAAGCAGGGGAGAAAGGGCTGAACGTGTGTAAAGCCAGGCACAGGGTGGAGAAACACAAGTGAGGAATGGTCTTTCCCTACAGACAACGTGAGAAATGGAGGCAACCTAGGAAATTACTGGGCAGAGGGTTCAAAACTGTGCCCTGGACAAGGCACAATTAGGATACGATACTCACTGTTGGAGAGAGCTGTTAGAAATGCACAAAGATTTTTACAAGGTTTCCAGCAAGGAGAAAATCATGGATACTAATTCTCATCCATTGGATGATTCAGCAATAAATAAAACATTGTTCATTTAGGTTATCCATGTATTCCACACCTGATATATGTAATAAGAGGGCAGGGATGGCTTGTAGCAAGCGGGGTACAGTTGCTTATTACAACTCACAGAAAAAAAATGACAACAAAGGATTAGATTAGAGAATCCAGGAAAAACATTTTTTGCTGGAACATTATAAAACATTAGGATGCTGTTAAACCAACTTCAATCAGAAGAAAGGAAGGTTGCAACAGGAAAATAGGACAGCATTGTGTATCTGTAATCATGTTAGTTCTAACTGGCTAATTGAGTTATAAGTTAGAATTCACTTTGGAGAGCTTGAGGCACACATCAGCGCAAATCAGCATTATTTAGTCATCACTAGCTCTTTGCAGGCAGAGTAATCTGATAATAGTGAAGAACTAGTAATGATAGATTTATTGCATTTTTCACCCTACGTGCCTTCCAAGCACTTAATTTGCAAAGTTTGCAGTTAATACCTCCATCTGTGCTATCAAAAATTCCCTTTCTCCTCTCAAACTTTATCAACCTGGCAAGAACATTCAAGATAGCACCCTGTATCTCAATACATAATCATTGCAGAAACAATTTTTTTCATAAAAAGGAGCATGTGACTTTTGGGGAGAGAGTCTCTGTTTTATTTACAGCCATTAGAGGTGATTGGAGCAGGAGAGCTGCCCTTGCTCTGTTGGCCTCTGTGTAGATGAATTGCATGTGTTGCCTCAAAAATCACATAGCAATTAGTCCCAGACCTCTTGAATCCTGATTCAACCTCTTACAAAGAAGTCTAGTCATTACATTTAAATCGGTTGCAAATAAAGCTGATGAAAAATCCTATTGAAATTGTCATAGAAAAAACATCTTGCCTTTTTTTTTTTTTTTTTAAATCTTTTTAAGCAGCTTTGATGAGGACAGGAGCCTGTGCACCTGAATTTCATGTCAGGAGATGTCCTTCCTTGCCTTTAACCACAGCAGTTTCATTGTGTGGACTACAGAACTGAGCCACCAGCATTTCCAGGACGTTTCAGTTATTCATTATTGGTGATTTGTCCAAGAATTTGTTGGCAAGGAATTTCTGTTGGACACGCATGTTTGGGGACAGATTCCCTAGCTGGCCTAAATCAATATTAATTTGCAAAAACTGAAGAGCTGTACCTGTTCTACATTCATAGGGTTTTGGGGGGGAGTTTTGTGTTTTGTTTTCAGTATTACTACCTGTATGGGTGGCTGAATAGTCTTCTAGAGGAAAACCAAAGAGCATTTAGCTGTACCTCTCTCCCTGTGCGTGCCATCAGCTCATTTATACAGGGAGAGTTTTTTTCCAGTAGTCTTCCAGCTCTAGATTACAGTTTTTCCTGTCAGGACAATCCTGCTCTCCCCTGCACTTGTGGAAGGTGGCATGGCACTGAATTCGGCTGGCTCCACAAGTGAGCTGAGCCCGGGCCGGCCTTGCCAGCCTTCTTCATGGGAGAGCTCTGCTGTGTGCTGGGGGAAGCCAAAATGACCAGGGAACAGGAAAAAAGAGAGGGAGGGAGGGCATATACGTACTACAAACACCAGGTGGAAATGGCTGAGCTCCCGTTTTAGTTTCCTTGTGGCTTTGGGCTTCAAGTTTGCTTCAAGTTTTGCCACCGTTGTTCACCTGTATTAGCAACAATACCAACAATTTTTCATTGAAATGCTCCTAGGTGTTTTTGTGCAGTGTTTAAGGCTTGTGCATAAATTCTATGCCAATATATGAATGCCACAGTGTCCCTGATCACGGAAAAAATTGCATTTGGGACCTGTTGTGATTTCTATTTCAAGCTGTTGGGAAATTCCTATTTCCTGAAATGAATCTTTTTCTTGTTCTAGGAAGTGCAGAAGGTGACCTACATTCACAGGCTTGTTATCAGTTCTTTGATGAAAGGATTCCTCTGTGTGTGGAGATTTTTTACGTTTCAAAGTTCTAGGTGCAAAGAAGCTAACAAGAAAATAGAGGGGAGAGGAGATCTGTGCCTGCAAACATAGCGTAAGTGATGATAAACCGTCAGAGCAAATGCCGCCTACAGCACATCAAGCCTTTTCTATCCTCTTTCAGTATTTACATAATCTCCACAATACACACACCTTCGGCACCCGGGAGGAGACCAGTGTAAACCAGGAGATTGTGGCATTAGGATTCCTAGCCGCTCTAGGAGGCTGCTGGATTTCAATATGTTCTCCCATATGTTTTAACACTTTTGCATTTCTTCCATCTGTTTCTGGGAAATGTGAAGGAATTTAATGATTTTTTCTAGGGTTATTAAACCAACAGCTGTTGTCATTAATAGAGGACATTCTTTACGGCAGTGTGCAAATTCCAGTGATAAATCCAGCCCTGTCACCCTGTATTTCTTTTTAATGAATATAGCATTTGTACTGAAACTGAGGTTATGAATACAGTGAGTTCTTAAACTATTATTTTATGATATAGCTTTGGCATAAAAATAGGGCTTTTTTGTTCTCCCTGCCAAAAAGCAAACTGAAAGACTGGGAAAAAGTTGCTCAAAAGAATAGAATACATCACAATTCAATAGGCATTTTTTGGTGAAGTTTATTTGCAGAAAGAAATTATCTTTTCCCGTTCATTTTAAAGGTTTCTCTGGCATGCAAAATTGATAGCGACTTTTATTGTATTTGGAGCGGCTTTTTGCCTTCAGTGACTTATTTTCCTGCATCATAATGAAGACTGTAAATATCTGCTTGGATACACTTTATGTCTAATTACACACTATCCTGTTTTTCAATACTTTCACTTAATACTGTATAGTAAAGAGCTTTTTTGCTGCATCACTCTGATTTTCCTACTATTTTTTTTTAAATAGTAACATAACCCAACATAATAATTACAATTTTGAGCTCAGTGATATACATAATATAAAGTAATGATATTTTATGTACTTGCATAGTGGCCCCATATCTAATCATTTCAATAACTTTTCTTGAATATTTAATATTCTCTTGAAGGCTTTAAGAGCTGCCTAGCACCTGCAAGTGGGAAGAACAGAATATACCAGGGCAGCAGAATCTTCTTTGGGCAGTCTTGCTTTGTCATGTATGGCTGTCGTTCCAGGCTTGTGAAATGCAGTAAGATTTGGTGTCCTTAAATCGGATTCAAAACCAGATGTGATTTGAACTTATGTCCCACTTTTAGTCTGGATTCACAGAGTATGAATATCTGGCTGTAGTATAGGAGTCAGAATAAATAGGTTTCAACACATTCATCTTGCTGGGCTGCAAATCTAAGTGATTAAATAGTGGAACTGTAAAATGTACCTGTTTATTGTCAAATACTGTTTGTAACCAACTTAATTTCATTCTGGAGAGGGATAAGTGGAGTCCTGATCTCTGCAGTTCGAGACTCCAGCAGAGACTGCTCTAATCCCTTTCCCCACCTTTCAAGGAAGCCTGTTGCACTGTGTGACCACCCTCTAGGTAAAGAAATGCTTCCTCGTGTCCAGCCTGAACCTTCCCTGGCACAGCGTGGAGCCATTCCCAGGCGTCCTGTCCCTGGATCCCAGGGGGAAGGGATCAGCACCTCCCTTTCCACGTCCTCTCCTCGGGAAGCTGCAGAGAGCCATGAAGTTGTCCCTCAGCCTCCTTCTCTCCAAAGCAGACCACCCCAGCGCGCTCAGCCCCTCCTCAGAGGACATGCCTTCCAGCCCCGTCACCAGCGTCCTTGCCCTCCTCTGGACGTGTTCAAGGACCTTCACATCCTTCTCAAACGGTGGGGCCCAATGCTGCACACAGTGCTCAAGGTGCGGCCGCACCAAAGCCGAGTACAGCGGGATAATGACATGTTCCTCTGTGGCTGATGTTTTAAAGTGGGAGGTATTTGAATGAGAGCAATTAACATTAGAAAAACACTGTCATCTAACATCACTTTCAAAGTATTTGAAGTATTTCAACTAAAGTTGTCTAGAAACAGCCAGGAGACTTCTGATGAATTTCACTTAGGAGTAATCACTGCATTTGTGTCATTAATAAACGAAAACAAGGAGACAATGCTTTTCTGTTGTCTTCTGTGGCTTATTCATCCTGCACCTTAAAAAACAAAGCACACAACAAAGTAGTTTTTCATCTTGACTGAAATGCATTTTGAAATTAATTGTTTTACTGACTTGAAGCTTTCATAAATTGGATTAGAATCCCATATATATACCAGCCACAGGTAATGGGTGATCTGGCCTGTCTGTTATCTTTCTAATGATTTTCTCACCTAGCATTTTAATTAAAATAATCCCTACACTGACATCGTAAGCAGAGGTGGGCAGGAGCTGAAATATTCTCTCTGTCATGGGAGAAGATTTGGGCTGAAATTACCAGTTTAAGGGGGATTTACCAAACCTGCACAAAATGCAGATACTGGAAAGTGAATTAATTAGCATGGAAATGACTGAGCATGGTTAAATGCCTATGTCTTGTTAGTATTCAGCATTGCTACCATGAGAGGGAAGAATAAGAAATGAAAAAGATGGGATAAAATGAGCAAGAACAGGAAGAGAAAAAACAGATGTTTCTTGATCTGTGGTACTCCTTTCAATAAACTTGCAGACCAGTCCAAGGAAGTAATGCTAATGATTCATAATAAATAGTTTCATTGTACCATATCCATGTCCAAGGGCTTCTGGCTGCATTAGAGGTAATTAATAAATGATTATGCATGTATCTAAGGGCTTTATGCTGTCACTTAGCACTGCAGTATGTGCCTTCTTTAGGAAATGGAAAGCAGTAACTGAAATTTAGGGGTCTTCACAGACTTTTTGGTATATATTCTTTTTTTCCTTTTTGAGTCAAAATTCTGTTAAAAGTAGCAATCCTTTTCCCGAAGAGCAGGTGCTCAGATACTGCGATTGTGAACAACCTGTAACTTCACAGGTCTATGGATAGTGGGACAGCTGTACAGTGACACAGATGGATGGATTAAACACTTGACATTCACCTCTGCAGAGAAAGATCCTGTTTTGAAATCTAAAATGGAACTGAAATAGAAGTAGAGCCTGTGTGAAATTTCAACCCTGGTGTGCATAGTTAACTTTGAACAGAAATATTTGCTACTTTTTTGACAAGCTGGACTTGCAGTCTTGTTCTTTTCAAAGGAAAGAGAAAGCAAAAGGAAAAATGCAACTTGTCTTTAAAGAGCAGCAGGAACGCTGGATCATTTATTCCTTACAGCATTTCCCCTCAAACAGAACTTTTCTGCAGATGCTTCAGGATGAGTTTTTAAAATTGGTTCTGGGCTTTATTTTCTGCTTCCTAGGGAACTCATTTGGAGCCAAGTTTTCTAGCAAAGTGGGACCCTCAGAAACAGAAGAGCGTTAGAAAGACACTTGTTCCCCAGGAATCAGGGACCCTTCTTCCCTGCTGCTGGTGCCTGTGCCTTCCACCCCTCTCTTGCAGGGGAAGCTGGCTGCTGCTGGAGGGAAATGAGCACCTCCAGGCACCAACTGCTTCCCTGGGCACTAAGCCTTGGCACCATGGGGAACGTGGCTTTTATCCTCTCCTGCTTAATTTGCCGCAAGGTCTCTGCAACACTCATCTCAGCACACGTGCTTGAGTGGTGCTAAGAAGCCCTGTCTTTGTGGGGTCCCTCGTGTTTCTGGGACACAGTAACTAATAGTGATGTTGATATTTGTGGAGTGGTATTTCTTCCCAGCGGAGCAGCAGTTAGAAAAGAAGTATCTTTTGCATCATGGAATTAAACAAATATCTTTGTTAAGGGGAAAATACAAGACAGATTAAAACTGTCAGTTCCAATGTGGGAAGAAAAAAGAATGTGTCCACTGGCTGATCTGATTAAAGAAAAGGGATCAATGAAGTGTCAGACTAATTTTGCTCTCTGATTAAAACCCTGAAGTACAGAATATTCTTGAGAAGAGCATTTGGAATCTCATCACTTTGAGTTGAACTCTTTTACCCCTTTCGTACTTCTGACGTGAGTGTGCAGCTTGTGGAGACAAGGAACACGAGTAATAATCTGAAGGCAGGTGTTTAGAAAAGGAAAAGTAATCAATGCTGCATTTTATCCCTTCTGGCTTGGTGGTAGCTGATGGAGTGGGTAATGATGGTTGGTGTGGCTTTTGGCGAGAAGAGGCCTTGGGCCGAGTGTGGGGAGGGGAAGGGTCTGTGTAAGCACCCCAAGTCGGGCAGTTGCAAGCTGGGGCTCAGCCTGTCCCCAGCTGACAGCATCCCTAGCAGCGCTGGCAGTTAGAAAACAACGCACGGGTCCCACTTGGACAGCCAGAGTAATGACAAACCCCATCCAAAGCAGCCTGTGGTTTCAGGTGTGTGTCCGACCCAGGGAGGACCCTGCTATGGAGCGGTGCCTTTTGCCCAGCCGATGCCCTTCCAGGGAGGACCCTCCATCTCCACCTCCCGGTGTGGCGCAGATGTTCTCTGGTCCCTGCCCCACCACAGGATGGGCTGCTGGAGCTCCTGCAGAGGCTGTCAGACTTCTTTTAGGATGCAAACAAACAAAGTGAAATTTTTTAACTGGGCTTTAGAAGAATCAGGGTAAACCCAAAATGAGGATCCTGACCGCCCCTTAGGGCCAGGCAGCGGCAGCATGGGGCAGGACAGCGCCTGTGCCCCAGCATCTCCCAGCCACCCCACACGGCTCCTGGGCAGCCCGGGCAGGCACCAGCCCTGCCGCTGGGCGAGAGGGACAGGTGCCCTCCTGGCCACGGGACGTACTGATGTCAGGCATGGCTGAGGGATACAAATGCATATTTAAGCTAAAAATACGGCCAACTTGTTGCTGCCTGTGTAAATTTCCTACTGACACTTGTTTGTATCAAGCCAGAGGGCTTGTTTGGGCCCTTTGACAAAGTACTTTCAGAACTGGAGTTGATAGTGTCTGCACATGTTGATGGTAACCATATGGTTATACCAATTGCACAGGGTCTGCAAGTACTGAGCAGAAATCCGATAACCACCCTTCCTTAATTATATGCAAAGTTAGAAACAATATTGCAAGTATTTGTTAGGGGAAACTTTGAAAAAAAATACCTTGCACTTGCTAATTCAGTAGAATCCTGTGATAAATAAGACATCATTACATTTGCAGGCACATTTCTAATTGCTTTTTCCTCTCACTGCCCCAAGCCATGGGTCCTGCATCTGTATATTAGTACAACTACTTCTGTTAGGAAAAGCAAAGCCAAACCCTGAAGAACTGAGGCACATTTCAATATATTTTTCCGTATGTAAAAAAATTGCATATGATTTCCTAAAAGCTTTAAGGCTATAGAAGGAGGGGGAGGACTCAAAGCTGTATCGTCAATTACCTACATTTAGACGAAGTGAACCTGATGAACTGCAGGGAGCATCAAGCTGAAGCTGGGAAATTAAGAGAGGGCTCAGTTCTGTAGCCTGTTGTGCCAGACTAGTGCCGAGGCAGCACCCTTGTAAGCAGGTTCTCCCGGAGCTGCTGTATTCCCTCCCACACATGGTGACCACATCTTGGGGCTGAGGTCTGCGCTGGCTAGTGCTGTGTGTGGGCTCCCTGGGCTTGAGTGCTGGTTCCTACCCTGGGAGTAGAGAAGAGGAAAAAGCCATTCCTCCAGGCCTGGAAAGAGCTTCTGAGGGGTGGGAGAATTTAGGCAGAAGGCTTCCTGGCATGGTAAAGCTTAGCAGGCAAAGGCATTGCCAGAAGCAAGAGGAGGCAGGTAATGCAGAATATTGCCCTCCCTCCTCAAAGCCATCTTTGGAGCAATACAACATTACACAGGGCTCTGAGGAACACCTGAACCTCAAGTTTGGGGAGTTTGTAATGAATAAGCCCTAAATTCAGACGGCTTCCACGAAGAAGCAGAAGCCAGAACTAGAATTGCCAGCTGCAGGATTAGACCAAAACATGCACCTTTTGTTGTCTAGTAAGCTAGGAAGATCCTGCTAATTTAGTTGGAGTTCCCAGTTAACCCTTAGTTCTTGTCTCTGCCAGACTGAGGGGCATTAATTGCCCGAACCAGCCTGCCTGGGACCTCTGCCCATGGCCAAGAGCCCCCCGTGCAGTCAGGCCAGTCCTCGGTCCTTGCCAAAGCTGTGCCACAGGTACAGCCACGTCCAGCCCTGTCCCCTGCTCATCCAGACTCACTTGACCTTGGCTCCGACTCGTTGCCTCTTGTGGTCTGGGGAGGCCTGGGCTGTCGGTGGGACCTGTGACTGTTGCCGTCCTGCCTTGCTCAGGTGCTGTGGGACTGTGTCCTGCGGGTGCAGTCCCTTCCCAGCCTGCGCCGTGGGTACGCTCGGCTCCTGACTTGTCCTCCCTCCTGGGGCAGCCGTGCTCCTGCTGTTCCCCAACATGCTCACAGTCCTCCCCTCTTCAACGTTAGGCTTAATCTGCACTCTTGTTACCATTGTGTAGAAAAGTTGCATAAGATTCATTGCATTTCAGAAATGCAGAATCCATCCTGAAAGGGGAGGTTGCATTTGAAATATATCTGGGCTTGGTAATGTTTTAAGTGTAATGCCTCCAGCATTTTTCACTTTCAAGGTGACAGTAATTGAAAGATGGATTCCTGTAATTTTGGCATTTATAATTCAACTGAGAAAAGGTCAGCTTCTTCATGGAATCTTGTTTAAACTGGTAGAACGGCATGGAAATGTCACGTTGTCTTTCTGATAGTGTCACCGGTGCTTTGATTAACAACAGGTTCAATCTGTAATGCAGAATAAAACCCAAATACCACAAATAGCTCAATAAAAGCCTAGTCCAAAGCGCCTGAGAGATCACTAGAAAGATTTCCCTTGATTCCCCTAGTTTCAGGATCTGGTCTAGCTGAAACACCGAGAAAAAGAGAAATCGGTGTCATTATTCAGAAACGCATTATTTAGGCCTGAGGGAGCCAGAACCCCTTCCCAGTGGTTCAGGAGCCCAGGAGCTGGAGAGGAACCCTCCATGGAAAGACCCCACAGGTGTCTTGGCCCTGGGGGTGCTAACAGGCCAGCTGGCCCCAACCAGCCTCACCTGTGTGGCCCATAGTGCTATTTAAGCTCAGCGTGGGGCTGTGCTCCTTTTCTCTGTGTGCTGCAGGAGCGCTGGTCCCAGCCCCACCACAGCCTGGCTGTGAGCATCACGGCTGCACTGGCAGTTCAGCTGGAGGTTTGCTGCTTGAGCCTGGTGAGTCACTTGGGTCTTCTCCTGCTGATTTGTCCTGTATTGGCAAATGCTTCCCCTGGTCATAGGTGCAGTGGGAGGTTAAGTCTCAAAGTAACTTGTAAAATCTTGTGCTGGAGGCTAAATAGCATAGGTCTAGAAAGCTGGTGTGATACCCCTTATACTGCTGACCAGCTACAAGAGCTGGGCTTCCCCTGTAGTCATTTTCAGTGTTAATTTTAGTTCTGTGGGTCCCCCATTCCCAGCCCACTTTCACCCTTTTCCTGTGAAGTTTTGGCTTCTGTTTTTATGAGGAGAGTTCATAGGGGTGAGCAGGCTTGCTGCCTAGCACCTGCATCTAAACAGATTTTTGGCCCTGAAAGCACTTCTTCAGGTGTCTAGGTGGGCCCCTCTCCCTTGCAGCTCTTGCTTTGTTTGCATCTTCAGTGCCATTGCAGCAGCTTGCTACTCCTGTCTTACACTGTCTGCAAATTGAAGGTATGCTCGATTAACTCTTTCAGCACATAATGGTGTTTGAAATGTGGCTGTGCATTATTGGATGAAGAGTGTTGTGGCTGCGATAAAGACTATACTGCTGTCTTTGGGATCAGAGATCTGGATAAAAACCAATGGCTTGGACTTTGTATTGCTTGCTCCCGGCACCAGGGAGCAGCACTGCCATGGGGGGGTAGGACCTTTGGGGAGGCCAGACCAGACTCTGGGAGCTGGGTTTGGGCAAGGGCTGGAGACAATGTGGGTTAGCAGAATGCACTGCTGTCCTCAGTGCAGACCTGCCCCTGCTTCCCGGGGGCACTGCATGGGCTGCCTCTGGTGAACGTGCAAACAGGGCGGCTGTGGCTCTTCTCTGTGGGCTCACAGCAGCTGGACTTGCTCTCTGCTGTGGCTGAAGCACAGCGTGGATCTGGAGAGGCGGATGGTGTCCCGCAAGGCTGCCTCTGAAAGCAGGGGCTGGGGTGGGGACGGCTGCTGGAGGCACAGGGACACTTGAGCCTTGTCGCTGGTCAGCCGAGCGCATTGGACACCCGCAGTCCTGACCGGAGAGTCTCTTGGGTCTGGGTGGGTGAGTGCTGGGTGCTGGGGTGAAAGTTACAGTTAATACTTTGGGAAACACTTTTAATTCCAGACTTTGTATGCGTGTGACTTGTTCTTTCAATACTTGTTGCCACATCTGCACCCTAACGATGCTTGATCAGTCTTGTAAGGACAGTCATGTGTATGTGGTGCCTGCCCATGCTTCCCTCTCTCAAAAGTGAGTGAGTGGCTGTACTGAACTTGTTCTTGGCTCATCCCTCCTCCTGAAGGCACAGCAGACCCGAGCCTTGCTGGGTAAGATTGCTGCAATCAGAACTGCTCCCTTCCCATGCATAGGGGTGGTTTGTGCTCAGTCTGGGGCTGTGCACCTTTCTTCTTTTGGGGGCATGTGGCAAGGGTCTGTCTGATGAGAAATCATGATGTAGGGGAAGGGCAAAATGTCATCAGCAGTGACACATAGAAGTAACAAATTCTGGTAGGTTTTTCAGGAAAGGTTCTCTCAGGTTTAGTAAATGAACAGCTGACAGTTTTCTTTGTATTTAAACCAAACAGTTATTTATGTACTCAGAGGAATGGTGCTGAGCTCTGAAGGTGGGGGATGCTGAAAATTATTTGAAATACAGATTCTTGAACTCAGCTGAGGCTGTCTCTCCTGGTGGAGTAAATTAGAGCATCAACTTCGAGCAGAGATGCTCAGAGAAAATTGGGGGGTGGGGCCTGCAGCTTCATTTGCTAGTAGCTTCTGCAGAAGATATGCTTACCCTTCTATCTGTTGACATTGCAGCTAAAGATCTAGCTTTCCAGCTTGTGCATGATCTGAAGCTTTGCAGCTGAACACAGTGATGAATGTGGAGGATGTTAATGGTGGCAAGCTGGTGATGAGCAGCATCAGTGCCCTTGCTGGTGGTAAAAGCCTCTCTGAGCTCTGGAGGGAGCAGAGATGCCGTGGGTCTGCCTGGGGATGTACTGGCCCCACTATGCTTCCCGTGCTGTGCAAAAACTGGGATTGTGGGGTGACAAAACCTTCAGTGCAGGTGGAAGTGGAATTTGTGTAACAGGAAGTTTGTTTCCTGTAAACTTCAGGAAGAGCTGAGCAGTTTGCGAGGTATCTGGCAAAGTGAACAACAGCATTGCAAAGGATCAGACTATTAAGTTATTGCTGGCTACACAGACAAAATACCATGACACCATATGACAGCTTATGTTAGGGAACTGTATAATCTTCTGTACGTGGACCCTCTTTGCTGGAATAATTTTATCTGACAAAAGTCAACCTTCAAGCATTTTTAGGAAAAAAAATGAAGTGCTGCCAGATAGGGGAGACTTCTTGCTTCTTGAAATAATCAGTTCATGTAATATTTTTCATCAGCTGACTTTTCTGAAAGACAATCTCTTGTTGCAATAATTCATCTTCAACTTTCAATTTTCAGAATGATTGTGAACTGAGTATCACATGTCAGGAAATATTTTCCACTGGCTGACTTAGTGCTGTGTGTTTCTATTTATAGATTCACTGTTTGTGTTTATTTCTAACACACTTTGTTATCAAATCCTTTCAATAATTCAGGAAAACATAAACAGCAGAAGTTGCTGGGCATGTTAGAAGTATGCTGTCAGGGGAAAAATATATCCTGGACAATCAGTCTTCAGGGTTGAAGAGTTTTGTAAGGAAAATCCCCTAATAATAGAGTAGGAAAAGCTAAGGTGACACTTTAACAGGTTAGAAATCAGAGAAAAAAAAAAGTAAAGACTCAGCCTGGTGTGAAGGCAGGCATATAGGTGCAGTACACAATGTGGAGGATAAATTTTTGTATGCAGTCTGCATCTACCTTATCTCTCATTCAGCTTGTTCCATGGGCTTTGTGAGTGTGGAGCTGAAGTGCTTCTCTTGTATGCACCATTTGTGCAACTCAGTTTCCATGTCTGTTCCACCATCTGTGATTTAACAACTTAAGACTGTAAGTGGGTTCAAAAACTGCATTGACATTCATAGGAGAGAATCATCGTGGACTGAGAAGTGCAAAAATGTCTGGCTCAAAGTGAAAGTGGCAGAGTGGTGGTCCCAAGAACATACTGGGAAAGTATCCCTATAAACTTACTACTGCTGTGTACTCTTTTTACAGGTATCCTATGACCCCCAGTGTTGCCAACTTGCTTGTCATGAGGTTTTTTTACTTGCTTGAATATCTTGGAAATCAGCAGAATGGATGGATAAATACAGGTTTGCAGGCCATCACCAGATCAGAAGAGCTTTGGGCTCCCATTTCTGTTGAACTGAAAGGTCTGAGACTTCTTGCTCCTCTACACTGCAAGCAGGTCTATTAATGCTCGACTTTAATATCTAGAACATTATCAGAGTGACAAATTTCTTGACAGCTGCTTGCTCAAATTGTCAACCAGCATGTTCCAGTAAATTGTTGAGAGGTACTTGATGTTGAATGTATAATGAAACTGCCTCTTGCTGCAGGTGGGCATGATTGTTCCCATTTTTCTTCCCATTTATATAAAATGTGGCAGTCCTGCTATTATTCATTTGCATAGATGTGGCTTGAATTGGAGTTAAGATCCTGAAGTGTAATTTTAATTGCTCTGAATTTAAGTCTGTTTACACAGTTTGTTAACTGTTTTGTGTGTTTGATGATGGTCTGAATGTACCACCATCCTTAGGGCTATGCTTAGAGGAAGGGTGAGAAGACCTTTCACAATCTCATTAATTAGCATCACTGCTCCTTGGTGAGACTAGTCATTTTCAGAGGAAGACCTGGCTTCCTCTCCTCTGTCTTAATCCCTTTAGGACAAACCATTCTGTTGGATTGTCTGTACTGCAGCAGATACTGCTGAAATGTTGTGTAACGGACCATAGACAGTGTTATTTTACTTGATAGAAAAGCTGCACCTCAGCTAACCATTTGTGCGTCATTGAGTAGGCATTTTGGTTTACAAGTATTTCTGAGAGCATGAATATTCTTACTGACTTCTAAGAATTTTAAGAATCTGTGCAGTCTGAATAAAGGCATCTTTATTCAAGGTCAGTGTGAAGTGCCATGCTAAGTACCAGAAAACCTGTATCCTTACAGGCTTTCTGCCTGAAACCAGTCCAACTGGTAAACTCAGCCACAGCTTGGATAATCGGCTACAGTGTCTTTTATCTAGGATGTCTTTTCCTGTGTGTTGCTCACTTCCTTATTGCACCCACTTTAATTGCTGGATGTTTCCATCTCCTTTTTTATATTCCAGCAGGATTTCTACTACCCAGAGTGATCCAGGTGGAAGGCTGTGTTTGGGTGGGTGGGTGATTCAGGAATACAGAAAACTTGATAAAACTTTGAACTGGAAACAAATTCTGTGTCCTGCAGCTCACCTAGCTGGAAACATCTGAGTGCTGATTATGAAGCAAACTAATAGCTGAAATGTATGCCTCAAATCACCTGACAAATATCTTAATTAGAGCTTTTAAAGAAAAGTAATCCTCTAAATGAGCTGCTGATAGCAAGAGCACTTTAAAAAAGTGTCTCAATGGTAGGGGGTTAATCTCTCCTGCTCTGATGGTGTCACCTTCCTAAACGGGTAGCACATAAATATGCATCATTATATGCTTCTAGTAGGAAGCTATAAAAATGGACACCATGCAAATATTTATTGGGGCTGAGGAAAAAAGGGACCCTTTCTATTCTTTACTGCTGAGCAGTGAGGGATGGATGCAGCATCAGCTTCCCCAGTGAGCAGCAGCACAGGGAAAGGCAATTATGAAGAAATATGCGCCTGCAGTGGAGGAAAAACAAGATGTTTAAGAGGGCTGGAGGAAGGATGCTGAAGCCTAACAGTGTCCCTGGACTACTGCAGACATGTATCTGAACACTCAAATGTTCAGAAGATCCACTTTGAGCAGCTTTTGGCCAAAGCACCTGCTGTGTCTCAATAAATGAAGAAATGATCATTTAATGACATCACAGTGAGCTTGAACTATTATCTTAATTTCTGTTCTATGTCTATGGTTTGGGCCAAAGAGATGCCAATCTGTGACTGTTAAGTGCTACAGTAGTAAACATCATTAACCATTAGTGATTAAAATTTTTCTAAGTAGTAAGCATTACCACTGTTACCTCTAGCTCTTTTCCTTGCTGCTGTTTCTAAATATTTGAGTAAATGCAGGGTAAAATAATCCATGACTGATTTCTTTTTAATAGTAGTTTTGTGCTAAAATGCAGTGGTTGAATGTAGGTGAAATAAAACTTCTAGGGAAAAGTGTCTTTTCATCTGTGGGATGGACTAGTTAAAAAAAACAACTGAAAAGGTTTAGGGTCTGAAACAGAGGTAGCAAATCTTCTTTTAAGAGAAGGCTGGGAATGCTTTGTCCTGTGCTAACACTTGAGTACAATGTGCTCTGTGATATTGTTTAACCTCACCATCTCTCCTCTGGCTAGTAGCTCTCTTTGCTCCTTGTCTTTCTCCATAATGCCCCTTCTCGCAGATTATCTGATTATCACAGTGAACTTAAGCACAGTAAACTGTATTTGAGTTTTGTGGGTCCCATTTGTAACCAGAAAAGTGTCTCAATTACTTGAAAGTCTGTTTTCCCTAAATCATAAATGTACCTTTTATAAAAATATATTTTCTTTTCCAACATGCCTTTCTTGTACCCTGAGAAACAATGCCACTTAAGACTATGGGCTGTTGAGTCAGATACCGTGTTAGGTAATGTGCTGCTGTTGCACCAGTGTTCATGCTGTCCCCTTTGAACTTCTCCACCTGCGTGAACTGTGTAATTAAAGACTGACTGCTATTTAAGTTTTGGAATACAATTCCTTTATTCACAAACATGAAGAGATTGAAGTAGAGGCTGGAATTAAAAGCTCATCAAACTAGGACAAACTTGTTTACAGAAAGATTATAATGATATATTGTAAATTAACAATTCCAACATATCTAAAATAAATACATGCATGTAGATCTATTTTAATCTTCATCTCTCATGAATTAGAGTCTTGCTGCCACTCTGTGTGGGGTAAATGACACTTTTCCACTACATTCAGTAAGAGTGTGATCCAGTGTGAAGTATTCCACAGAATTACCAGGGGAGTGATCATCTTAGCTTTTCCAAGATAATATTTAAGTGAGAGAAATGTACTCTGTAACTGATAGCAAAAAGTGGGGAGTTTGAGATGCTCTACTGATTTGTATGGTAAGTAAGCTTAAATTGTATACCCATTTTAAGAATACAATTTGCAGAGCATATTAATAGCACTCACTGGGGTATGCAAATTCTCATTTGTGTGGGACTTTCAGTTTTTTTGAGATTTTTTTCATCTAGTGTAGGAAATTCTTGGTAGAAAAAAGTCTCTTGACATCTTCAGATTTGATTTGTTTTTAAGTGTTACTTTATTATAATATGTAGTATTATGTATATGTAGTATATGTTGTAATATGTATATGTAGTATATGTAATATGTATAATATGAAGAGTTCTTTAACATTTAGTTCTGAAAATGTTAAAATATACAACTTTTGGAGCACTTTTGCTTTTTTCCCTAAACTAAATTTCAGTAAAAGCATGACACATTTGCAGTGCATTAGACGTTTTGATAGAACTGGACTTTTTAGCAGTGCTTCTGACTTTCAGACCTGCTCAAAGAATGAGGTGTAGAGATATCCCACTCAATGGCTAAGGATGTTATTCTTCTTTCAAATGATGTGTCAAAGAAGCACAATCAGTCTGGAGCTGTAGAAAAAGTCTTTCCTGGATTAGACAAGAAAAAAATTTTATTAACTGAAATTAGGAAATGTGGGGAAGATACATAATACTGAAACCTACCTGTTATTTTGAAGTTATTCCCTTTTCTGAAGGCTAGAAATGTGTAGGTTAGAACTAGAGGTAGGTCACTACTTTTCTACCCCAGTTATTGTGAGTCCTTTTCCATAGTGGTTAATGCCTAATTCCCAGTGACAATACTATCTCCTGTACTTTCCAGGAAAGATAGTTATGATTAGCCAAAAATAACTGCACAGAATGCTAATTCACTGTTTGCTGTCTTAGACAAGTGACAAAATGAATGACTGGCCTTAAAGTGACTTTATGGGCAGTGAGCAATCTCTGTTCCTGTCAATCTGTGTGACATGGGTGCTCAGGTACTATACTTCAGCTCTTTATCCAGATCAGCCTGATGTGTCAGGATGCGCTGTTGCTGTTCTTTCTGCTGGATACTTCCAATTTTTTGACATTAATACCTTTATGATTATATTTTTAGAGATGGTCAGCCATTGGGAACAAGCATTTCATGCAGGCCTGTATGACATTAGTACCTTTGTAGATATCAAACACATTGAACAGAATATTAGCCAGCCTGAAATCTTGGCATTTACTGAAATAGTGCAGAAAGGGATCGTTTACTCAGAAGGTGACATTTCTGAATTAACAAAAAGCACTCCAGTAGACATCAGGAATGGGATATGTCACCAGACTTCAGAGATCAGTAGTGTACAAATCCCAGACCTGAGCCTGATGTATTGATACACTGAATTTTTAATATCTACAAAGAGAAATGAACTATGTGTCCTGCAGTTCATTGCATCCTACAGTAGGCCTTTAAATTGGTCAAATGATGTATGCCCTAGTGTGCCTGTTTCTAATTATGCCATTGATTAGAAAGCCAGTTGAGCTAACCAGCTTGGATGTAGGTTTGTGTCACTGATGTTTGAAGTCAAATCTGAAGCCCCCACTGCAAAAGGGATTTGATGCAAACCATTTTGGTCAGTGGAGGATTCTCCAGGTGGACCTCCGTGTTTGCCACAGCTCTCATTCCTGCTCATGAGCTTTTTTGAGATTTGTGGTAACTGGATGAATAGATAAAAGGTGCAGTCTCTCTCCAGGATAATTACCTGTATACCCGTTGATGTTCTCATGGGAGTTTAAGGCTGTAAATCACTGTTAATGGTTGGGACAATGCAGAAAATTCTTAGCACATACTGAATTGTTATCAGTAAATATGTGCTATTAAAATGATCGGCAGTTGGTACAGCATATTTGTGTAGATGGGTAAGATTGAACAATTGCAGGTCTTAAAATAATGCTGAAATATAAACCTGTTTTCCTATGTGCCTCTTAATTACCATATGTAACCTCTATTACCAAAGAGTGTATAAATGTACATGTGCTGTGTAGACATCTCCACATATTTCTGAATGTTTTCTTAACCAATCAACAAAATAACGGTGTGTTGAGATTAGATACGGGAAGTTTGACCCTTGAAGGTTAATATTTTCTGAATTAATTGGATGATCCACTGGGGAATTTCTCAGAGGAAGGTAATTACATTTCTTTTTCAGTAAATGGAGTGCTTCACTAGTTTAACAGATTTTTTTTTTTTCCTAGGGAAATATATGGTATAATAGAATGTTCTTTAACTCTTTCAAAGAGCAGAAGCTTGCTCCTTCTATTGAGATGATGCTTCAGAGTTTCCAGGAGAAGCCATTTTCTTGTATGAGCATTTAGATATAATTTAAGACATGCATTTATTTTCAGTAGTAGATTGACTGTCTCAGAGCATACTCTTGACATGGTTTGATATTTAGCATGTCTGGATGCCTTTAAAAAGACACCCTTAATGTTGTTAGCTGCTTTTTCCCTCCTTTATATCTATACCTGACCTTAGTCTTACCTTTAGACTAAGTTGTTCTTTTACCTGTTTTTCCTAACCAATTTTTTAAGACCTCAGATCATTCCCCTTTGCATTCTCTCCACCTGATGTTTTGCAGCAACATCAAGTTGCTGATTCGTGTCCCAGCTATGATCCACAGTAATTGCCAGATGCCTTCCTGTGTGACTGCTGCATAGGCAGTTGTTTCTCATCCTGTATTTGTACAGCTGGCTATCCCTGCCTTTTTCCTACTGAGTGGCTGGGGGGGGCAGCCTGAGAAGCAGAAAAGGCCTTGATGCTGTGCAAGTACTGTTCAGCACTAGCTGAAGCACCCCTGTGTTATCAGCACTGCTTTGGTCACAAATCCAGCACAGCACCATTTGGTTTTATGGTGTCAATTATCCATGTCTTAAAAGAACCAAAGGGAATAATGAGCAAGGTCTTCTATAACTCCTGTATGGTCCTTTCTGTGACTTGGATAAAGTATAGAGAGGCTAATGGCAGTGAAAGTTACCGTTAATCATTGCTAACACATTGAATTTGGGGGCTACAATTCTGCATCTCCTGATAACAAAAAGACATTAATTCAGTTACTTCTGTGGTCTGATGTTCACAGACACCCTGCTCGTACCATGCAAGATGATGTGACCTCCTGCTTCTTCCTTCTTGTGAATCTGTCTCCTCAAAGAGGAGGGAAGAGTGCTGTTCCTAAAATAGCAGTGGATGAACAAAAGTAAGTGGCTTTGATTTTGATCCTCAAAAGCAAAGAAACACTAGGCAGGGTATCCTTTGTATTCAGCATTTATATGCTCACCAAAAAATTGCTTTCAAGGCTGAGCTTTTAGCTGTGGACTTATCTGCAACTGTCATACAGATGTGTCAAAGTTTAAAAATATGTAATGCCAGTATTATCTCATCAAAGGCAAAATAGCTGAATGCACAGGATATTTAACAAACTGTTTTCCACATGAAGTTCCCTGTGTCTGTATGTACACAGCTGACAACATTTAAGAGAACTAGCTTCAGTGGGCAAGGCACAGTTGCTCCAGTAAACACAGAGCTGTTAGAGCCTGTGATTTGGCTTTGACAGGCTTAGGGTGGATTCCTGTAGCAGCTCAATGTGTTTTGTGTGCTTTCTAGGATGAAGTGAGCAGGGAAACCAGCAAAATCTTTGACCAGCATGGGGTAACCTAGCAACAGGATAACACTTCAGAATCACTTTTTCCTCTTCAGCATCACACCTGCTTAATGAGCCATTCTGGGTCTGATACTTTATGCTTTTTTGTATTACCTATTTATAAAGTTTCTTTGAAACCGGAGCACTTTGCCACCTTAGCTCCCACAAACAACTTCATATGGGCTTAAAGCAGAGCTCTCACTGGGTTGCCTAAGAGTGATGCCTTGTAACTGAGCTCAGCATTGCTGCAGTGTGTGGTGGTATACATTGCTATACAGTGAGCTGCTCCCCAGTGTTAAGGCCATGGGGAGCTTCCAGGAGCTCAGGCTGCTCTGTCACCTGTGAGTGCTGGTGGCAGTGGGCACTGGGCTAGCAGAAACAGAGATAATCCAAAAGTCCCCAAACCCACATAAGAATTCATCCTGTGCAATACTCCATACCAAAAGGCAGTGGTGTCTGGAAGACAAAGTTAACAAAGCAGCTTTGTGTAGTAGAAATCATGACCCAAAACCTTTCCAGGCTTGCACTTCCAAACTTGCCCTTTGCTCCAGTGAACAAGACAGCTGATTTGCTGTATAGTAGTGAATTCTATCGTGTTTCTCAATGGAAAGTTAAGTTTTGATGTATTCCCAGGACTTCAGAAGCTAGGGCTGTAAGTTGCCAAATCAGCAATGTGTGCCAATGGCTACTGAAATCAGTCAAGTGAGAAATACTGATTAAGAGGGAACATAGTAATGTATGAACAGTACTGTAGTTGCTTTCATATGCCAATACTCGGTCCTGTGTTGCATTTTAACACAGGCAAATTGATTAATAGATAAAATTGTTTCTGTAATGCTAATGACTGATTTTTTTGAAGGAAATTTCTGTATGGCTGTTTTTTTCTGGCTGAAACAGCAAGCTAAGGCAGGGCAATGATTGGAGTGCTTTGTTAATGACTGGCTGGCACAAACTGTTTTCCCACTACTACTCTTTTCTCATTGACAATGAAATAAATTGCCTTGCACTTAATTCTAAGTACAGGACTACAGCAAATACAATTCCTACCTCAATCCTTCCTATGTTAAAGAAGCTTGCCAAAAAATTGTTCAAATTGCAACTGGGAGGGAGGGATTTTTCCAAGAAACCTTAGCTTCCGAATTCCCTTACAGGGGTGTGTGTGATTGATTATTGCAGCAAGTAGGAGTAATCCTGTGAAAATTAATCCTTAACTCTCTTTCCACAAACTCTTAATGATGGTATCCACCTCTTGTCCCATAGATTGCTTTTATAGTTTTAGTCATTAGGTATTAATCTATAAAAGTTAAATAATTCTGTTCACTTGAATTGCATTTCTGAAGAAGGTAATAGTGCCATTAAAGCAGAGGAAACATTGAAAGAATGTTTCTTAGCTCAGTTTAGAAGTAGTTTATTTCAGCTGAGTTCTAACTCCTCACCAGCTGACTTAAATTCACTTGGCTTAAACTATAGTGAGAGCAGGGCATATCTTGGTATCTGTAGGGGAAAACTGTATGTTCAGTTTCTCTGTGAAGAAATCTTGCATTCAGTGGCAAGAGTAACCAAAATGTACTGCTGATGTTTTCCAAATCTGTTTATTTGCTAAAAGCCTAAATTGTGACTTATGTTTTCAAGTGACAGGAAAAAGTTGTTACTTCTAACTTTGTAAAAGTTTCCTGGGGGAAAAAACACCTTGTTAATTTTCCTTCTCCTTTTATATTAAGTACCACTGAGTTCAAATTACACCACTAGTGCCTTGTTCTGTTTTTCAAGGCACAGATAGGATTTTTCTGGCAACAAAAACTAAAAGAAAGCAAACTGGTCACAACCCCAGCAGATTATATATCTGCTTGTTCTAGCTATAAAATGACATTTTTGTGTGTAAAGTATATGAAATCCTGCATCATTTGCATGAGAGTAACTGTTTGGAGTCATGGGCAGTAACAGGATGGCAGTGGGCTGGAGGGCTGCTGGATGTGTGGCTGTCTTGAGGTGAGGTACTGGGATGCTGCTGTGGTCCATGAAGTGCTAATTATGTACATGTGTGTTAAATAGCCCTGGAGTAAATTGTAACAGTGGGATTAGTAGATTAAGCTGGTCCATGGCATTGCTGTTACTGCCTGCCAGTGACTAGGGGCTCCTCCTGAGATGCTGTAGCTGCTGGAGCGCTGACTTGTGTGTGTACCATCTCACAGTGGCTTCTTCCAGCCTTGGGGCCAAAACTGAGAACAGTGAGTTGAGACAGTGATGACTTTTTCTTCTCCTTATTTATAGACTTCTCTAATGCACTTGGAGATGTCTTCATTGACACAAGTTCCTGTGTATGATAAGCATATGTTGATGTTGCTAATATTGAAAATTGTACCAGTTTAATCTTAAGTTTCCATAAATTAGTTCATAACTGCCTAGACATTCTTCATTTGTCTTTAAAGTGGGTTATGCCAATTTAACTCAAATTGATCCTTAGTGATTTAAACTAAACTGACACTTTAACTTCCATAGTATGTAATATTTTAGAACATACTTTAGGGGGGGAGTGGAAATCATTAAAGATGAGATGCAAATGGAAAAAAGTCAATGCAGATTTGTCAGAAATAGTGAGCTGGAGTAACCCTGTATGTTTGTTTTTCTTAGACAAAAGAAATGTAACAGTTTTCATCTATATGGCTTTCACTAAGACACTTGGTATGGTATCCAAAAAGGAAATATGGAGAACAAGTTATAAAATGGCTAATCAAAAGGCTATGAATTACAGCCATTTTGTGCTGGAAAGGACATAGAGTAAGCATTTAAAGATCAGTCTGGGCTAATGTGATGAAGTCTTTCATTGTTTGCCTCTGTACAAAGGGAGGCAAGCTGGAGTTGTGAGCATGGACGGTAAAGATATTGCACTGGGATACCTGGGTGGCACTTGTGGAGTGAGGTATCAAGGAAGAGATGGACTCTTATAGTGCAAATTACATGATCATGCACTTAATGACTAGTAGTAGTGCAATGAATGAGGGGCTGAGGGCTAGAAAGAATGTTGAAAAACCTGAGTGTATTATTAATCATAGAAGAATCTCAGAAACCAGGATATTGTGGTCCTGGAAAAGTCACATGGGAGCCAACAGGGATATTACCAGAAGACATAGGAAGCAGAGTGCCACAGTAATGCCTGGTTTGAGCCCATCCTACTGCTGTTGGCATAGCACTGAAGGTAATTTCCATGTTGTAAATGGAAGTTGTATCTAGTATGACTGAATTGCATATACATCTCTTCTGTTCCTTTCTCCAGGATAACTGATATTCAATTCTGATTCACCAGTAAGCAAAAACTCTCATTGTGATGCAGAGTTCATTATTACAAATCTCTCCAGGCTTGCAAAGCAGAATAATGTAGGCCCAGGATATATGTCCTGCATATAGCATTGTGCATATCAATGAAGCAGTTTAGACAAAAATAAATAAATTAGTGGTGCATAATGCACTTCTGACATCTGGGTTATTGCTGCTTTGCTGTGTTTGATGGCAGTAAGCAATCTGACTATGCTACTGTATGTATGTTTATTCTGCAAAGTCAGGGGGCAGTGAAACACCACTTCTCATATCACAGCATCCCTATGACAACCTTTATGAAGGCAGAAACTGAGATTTGTGATTTGCCTTTTAGGAAGCAGCTTTCCTTTTCTGGCTCTGGAGAAGTGGACTGTTTGGGTAAACCTGCAGCTTGGAATCTTACTGTGAAAACAGTCTTGCCAGCTGCTTCCCTTAATGAAGTGCTACGAGGTATTTCTCTGTGTATTAGGGTTGTAGCAGCACAAGCTTTTGCAGGGAATTGACTGTGATAAGCAAACCTTTTCTAAAGCTAATCAATTGCATTGCTGTTTGCCTGGTAGGCTAATTGTGACAAGTACAGGGACCTCTGAAGCTGTCACTGCTACTTGTGCAACATGTTTTTGGTGACATTAAGATGCAGTGGTAGGACAGAAGAAGGGGTCTAGGTGTGTAGGTCCCCTGCCTCTGACCCAGCATTTTCACATGTGCAAATGAGTGTGGCAGTACTATGAGCTGGGAGGTTGGCATCCCTCTGTGCACTGAGTATCTGTAAAAGAATAAGTTACTCCATGGACTATGGCACAATTGGGAATTAGGTCCTGATTTCAGCAAGGATAGAGAGAAAAATAAACAGTGTGGAAGACATCATACAGGAGAATAAAGGCCTGTGTTACTACTTTGAGTTTAAACAAGGATTTGCATTATTTGCACTCTGAGTGCTGGCTAGGTAGTGGCATGCCAACAAATTGCTCCTGTCTGAATTGCTGGTCTGGAACTGCAGCAGTGTATTGACATCAGATTCCTAGTTCAGTGAGCAGCGGGGTGTGTGAAACAGGAGAGGAGCACACCTATCTTCTAGAAAGATTGATTTATGCATCTAGGCCAGAGTAATACATGGCCACTGGAGTTTATCTGTGGAGTTCCTATTTCCATAAGATAAGAAATCTGAGTAAGTCACTTGTGGTCCTGATAGAGACCTGAGCCTGCCTTGTGAGCAGTCCAGCTTTAAGTCACATCCTTGAAGCAGAGGATCATTAAAATGATGTTGGCATGCTTCTCACCTTTATTTTAATATTTGTGTTTGAAGTCACTATCTCTGGCCTGAGAACTTAAACTTTGATGTGGGTGGAAAGGGAGACTATGACCTCTTCCTTGCTGAGAACTTGCTCTGAGCTGGGGGATGAGTGGGCTCTCAGCAGTGCTGGCCATACAGGTGCTGTGCCTGAGCTTGAGGTGAGTGCCTTCACCTGGGCATCCTTTCTCATTCCTCACTGACTGGGCTGTAGAACAGAGCTTGTCAAAGCCTTTTTTGTAGTTTTGGAAGAAAACTCAAAATGTTTGGAATGTAGCTGCAACCATGGATGCTGACCCTTTAAACACTGAAAATGTATTTATAGGTATTTCCAAAGGCAGAAAATAAAGTGCTGTGGAATGTCTGAGGAACGAAGCCTGGCACTGCTCATGCTGTGCAAGCCCATACCCATACTGCTGGTCAAAGCAGAAGTCGGCACTTGTGCCTCCTCTTTGGGACTTCCCTTCCACCATGCTTCTCCCAGCAAAGGGAGTACATCAGGGTGGGAAGTGCTCCTGCCCTGTGCAGACCTCTCTGTGCTTCACAGGTGTTCCAGGCTCTGCCATCAGTGCAAATGAAAAGATGGGTAAACACTCAGAGCTGTGCACCAGGAGAAAAATGCTGGTGAAATCAGAATTTGCACTTTCCACTGGATGCAAAACATGCCAATTATTTTCGCCCCTGTTACTGCTTTGCACAGTGCTGGCAATCTTTCCCTTTCCTTTATGATGCTGTGAGGAAATTTACCATTAACAGCTGTTGATGATGGGGTTTCTTGGCCAGCAAAGTCAGCTGCAGCCTGTATTTGCTCTGCAGTAGTCAAATTGTTTCCTTGGATAAATTAGAAGGCCTCTGGCAATGCATTAATATTGACTGTATAAGGTTTGAATGTCTGAATGAAAATAAATAAGAAAGTAATTGAATTTAGAATTCCCAGAAGGTATAGATCTCGGGTTCCTCATGAAAAAGAAGATGCTTCATTTTAATCTATGGCTTAGGCCTCAGTCAATCACAAAGTGAATTGGACATCAAACATTGCTAGTTTTGCCTCTTTTATTGTGCACAGATGTCTAGTTCCATTTCATACCCCATTATGAGCCAGGTGCTAAATTGCCTTTGGCTGTCTTCATAGGCCTAAGGTGTTCTTGTGGCTATCCCTAATGTAATTAAACATTTACACTCAATTAAATGAAAATTGTGTAGCCACATCATGCTATGAGCTGCTGCTACTTCCACCAAAATTCTGCTTCTGTATCATTTAGGCAAGTTTTGAAACAGACATTCCACAACATTCAGGCATTTAGGTAGCAAGCAAAGCTGTTAAAATATTTATAAACTGAGGGAGAGAATATAAGTATGCCATCACTCAGTCAGCTGGTATTATTTTTAGTGTAACAGAGCCAAGAGGAAATCTTGAGCCAAGGCAGCAATGGCAAAACTCCCCTTCCCAAAGAGCCAGCTAAGCTCTATGGAACTAACTTCAACTTCTGAACTTCACAACCAAATTGATGGGTTCTTGTAGCTATCTAATATCTTTTATCAGTGGTGGTATGGAGGCTTCCCTGGCAGCTGGGATGGCGGCTGGGCATGGCAGCCCTAGCTGTGCTCCGGAAGGTGCCGGGGCTGGCACTGCCCTCTGCGCTTCGTCACTTCGTCCTCTGGCTGCATTAGTGACGGTGAGGGCACTCACGCAGTCCTCATCCAAACCTGAACTGTGCTGCATGGCAGTACTCTGGCTGCGGAGAGAAATGCCTTCAGCTGAATTGGCTGTTTCCCTCTCAAAACCAAAGCATCCAGCCAGGTAATAAGAGTCTAAGAGGAGCTCAGAGTTTTAAACAAATAGCATGAGAAAACCATGACTGGGACATTAAATCAGGAAAAATATGGGTTTTCTGGCACTTGATCTTTTAAAGCTGCTTGGAAGTAAGCCTTGTGGGGTTTTTCCTGTGTCCTGAAATATTTCATGTTGCCCTTGCTGCTGAGCTCGGGAGAGTGCTGTCACTCACTTCCCCAGAGGCAGAGAGACAAAGAGTATGCAATTAAACTCATTCTCTACAGGAGGCTTTACAAGGATTTGCATTGAAAAAGAGCTAGAAATGAAAAGCAAATGAAAGAAAACAATTGTATCTGGAAAACAAGCTGGCTGAGTCATGTGAAAGGCTAAGAGCATATTAGGAGAGCAGATGTCTTGGATGTGGATCTTCATCCTGGATGGTGGCCTGTGTTTAAAGATTTGCCTGTTCATGGAGCTGCTTGCAGCTGGGCTACCGCAGGGCCCCAAAAATCTGCCAAGGCAGGGACGTGGGGCAGGTGGCAGCTGGCTGGGACTTGGTGGCTCCGGGAGGAGGAAAGGCGAGCCTGCCGCTGGCCTTGCTGTGTGCTCTGAGGTGATATGGCAGCCAGCAGCCATCTCTGTAGTGGTGGGGAATAATGGGCAACAAAGTCAGCTCCAGGGGTGGGACATGAGGGATTTGGGAATGATATTATCCTGGCACATGGATGGCATTCACTCAGATAAGATCCTCAGAGGAGATTTTTTTGTTTATTTACACTTTTGTCTGACAATCGTGGTCCATCTTGGAGTCCCTAAATGTCATGATAGAAAGAGTGATAGTTAATCCAGATCCAAAAAAAAGGACTAGGAATAATTTTTAAGATGTGATCAAGTCCATTCACATCAGAATTAATCATAAATGAAGCTGAGTTGAGAGATGGGCTGATTAACTTGGGCTCCTACCTTGGAATGGGACAACTTTCTAAACCACCTGAGATTTCCTCTTAGGTGCTTTCTGAACTTCTTTATGGAAGGATGACTGCAGGGTCTCTGCAGCTGGGATGCAAGAGTGCAGAATTGGGCTCATGTTTGTCTGCAGGTTTGTTTTTAAGCTTGACTCCCTTCAGCTATGAATATTTGTTTAGCTCTGCTACAGACTGTACCATATCCTGAATGTGTGGGAGTATGCAGGTGATAAAGACTGCAGCTGTTTCTAATATCTAGACTATGAAATCTATAGTATGGGCACCTGTGCATCTAGGTAATACCTTCATATCTCTAGTTTAGAGCTCCTGGCTGACAGCACAAAATGTTTGCCTGGGCATCTCTGTCTTGTGCCTGGACAGTCACTAAATCAACAGGTTGTACATGTGTTGTCTTTATCATACAGATTTTCCAATTGCCACTGGTATTTTTATGGTTTCTGCTGAGCCTTGGCTTAGCTACACCTTACATGAGCATTTGCAGTATGTGCTGCTGCATACAGCAGTGACGCTGGGGAGTCTGAGCCTCAGAGAGGCTGGTGCTGAGCAAAAAGTATTGCTGCTGGAGGCTGACTGCCAGTCGCCTCCACAGAAGGAAGGAAGAGTAAGTTCTTAGCCATTTGCTGGCTTCTGCAGTCGGAGACACTTGGCAGTGAAAAGACAGCTGATTATTATCTTGTCTTCTGTGGATAAAGGCTATTATATAACATCAAACTGTATTCCACAGCAAACTTCACGCAGTTGCTGTGTTAATGAATTGGCAGGTAAGCAGCACAATGAATAAAAATTGTTCTGTTAGGTGATGGCTGACCAGTGAAAGCCTGTTTCTTTGATAGCAATAACCCTTTAATTAGAGGGGTCCCTGAGCACAGGGACTGGGAGAAACAGCCGGCAAGTGTCGATCACACAGGAGTAAGGAAAAGGGGGAGAAGGCAATGCAGAGCTGAGCACGGCAGCCTGAAGTAATGGCAGGGGATGGAGTCTGAAATGGCTTTATCAACATGTTCTAGAGAACAAGGTGTCCTGCCCTCACCAGTACAATGAACAGGGTAATGTGTCTGTGTGCCCTTGTGTTATGGGTTTGTGTGGTGTGGGGGTTTTTGGTAGCAGGGAAGGGGTCCGCAGGGCCGGCTCCTGTGAGGAGATGCTCGAAGCTCCCCCGGCTCCAGGCCGGGCCCGCCTCTGGCCCAGGCCGGGCCCCTCAGCGACGGTGGTAGTGCCTCTGGGAGAACGTATTTAAGAAAGAAAACCTGCAGTGAGTGGGGGGATTGGAATGTGAGAGGAACCCCTCTGCGGATCCCGAGGTCAGGGAAGGAGGAGGAGGGGATGCCCCCACAGCCCGCGGGGAGGCGGCAGGCTGTCCCCCCCAGCCCGTGGAGGGGAGCGGGGGAGCGGATGTCCCCCAAAATGGCGGCGGCTCCCGCGCTGGAGCAGTCTGTGACGGAAGGACTGCACCCTGCCTGTGGAAGGGACCCGCGCTGGAGGAGTCTGTGAGGAACTGCAGCCCGCGGGAAGGACCCACGCTGGAGAAGTTGGGGAAGGGCTGTCTCCCGCGGGAGGGACGGACCCCACGGCGGAGCAGGGGCCGAGCGCGGAGTCCTCCTCCCCCTGAGGAGGAAGGAGCGGCAGAGACAAGGGGTGAGGAACCGACCCCGTCCCCTGTTCCCCTGCGCCCCCGGGGGGAGGAGGTGGAGTTGAGGCGGGAGGTCTGGGGGAATGGTGTTCTCAGATATTTACTTCCGAATATCCTTGGTTTGATTTGATTGGTAGTAAATGAAATTGATTTTATTTCTTCCCCACGTTGAGCCTGTCTTTTGCACGTGACCATAAGTGGTGAGTGATCCCTCCCAGTCCTTACGTCGACCCATGAGTGTTTCTTTATATTTTCTCCTCATAGCACCATAGCTGGGCGGGGGGAGTGAGCAAGCGGCTTCTTGGCGCTTTGTTAGTGGCTGGGCTGAAACCGTGACACCTTTCCTTGAGGTTCCTTGGCAGGAAAGAACTTGTGGTGAAAGTAGATGAAATGCAGTGAAATGGATAAAAAAAATGAGAAGGGTAGCACAAAGAGGTGAGATGACTGGCCTGAAGTCAGCGAGCATGTTAGCACCAGTGTTAAATACAAGCCGGGTCTCCTTCAGATCGCTTAATAGACAGATTGCTTTCTCTGGATGGGGTCTGAACTGTGCATGCTAAGACAGACTTTGCTTAGTTCAAATGACAGATGCTTGGGGTTTTTTTAATCTGTGTTAGCTTCACTGCTGCTGTCAAGGTTGTAGCAGCAATTATATCTACCAGACTAACTGCCATGTTCTGCAGTGGACTTTAGACAATACTACATGTTTTTCTAGTGTTTTTTTCACTGATGTACTGGTGTGTATTGTCTGATTTCTCTGAACCTCACAGATCTAAGACACTTCCATACATATCTACATAGTTTTGAGCACTAAACCACGTTTATCTCCAGAGTATAATTCAATTGCTCTTTAAATTCACATACAAACATTGCTCAAATGTTAACTGTTAAGGAATAGCTGCAAATAAGTATGCAAACTCTCATTAAAATGTTTAACATACTACATTATGGTTTATTTGCCTATTAAGTGTGAGAGGTTTAACAGTGTTTCCTTCAAATACACCTCAAAGAATTAAGCAAGACCATACATCAGCTGATAAGATCTAAACAAATCAAGTAGTGCACAGAGAAAATGGAATCATTTTTATTTTGACCAATGCACATTTTGGGATCCTCTGAATAGCACTTCTGAGCACTGAATTTGTTTAGAATTGATTTCACATTTAGCTTCCTAGCCAGGAGGGATTGGTTTGGGCTTGTTAGACACTTGGCTCTCCTATGTGAGTCTTTCCTATGCCTAGATATTTGTCTGATGGTATCAAGAAATCTTTCACTAGGAAAAAAAAAGTAGATTTGCTAATTTTCTTAGCAGAACAAAGCACAAGCAAGGTTTCTATTTTTTTCACTACTCATTACCTAAAGTGGTATTGATGCTGCCCTGGTAAATGAAATACCATACTATGCCCTTGTGCTTTGCTGCCTGCAGCTGCATTCCAAACCTGCTATCCCAGGTAGGGATGAACTGTAATGCTACCTGCTAAAAGCATCCAATATGGCACTGCAGAAGTTATGTGCTGCTTCATCATAGGAAGTGTGATCTTAACCACGTGTGACTGAGATTAAGCCCCTCTCCAGTATCTATATCAGAGTACTCAAACCTGTTAATATACCCCACTCAGCTTCTATGTTTTTGTCTCATGAGGTGAGAAGAATGCATGTGCCCTGTTTTTGTTGAGGAGTACTGGGGCAGAGACTGTGAGAACAAGACAAATGATGCAGGATAGTCTTGTGTGTGCAGTGGCAGGGCTTCATGTGAGGTCGGCAGGAAGGAGGTGGGGATGGGGGGAAGCTTGGCTCTGTGCTATGCTTAAGGCTCAGTCTGGACTACATGTACCTTCTGCCTTTTTCTTACTCTTGATCAGCATTGTAGTCATTGGTCTTGCTGGACACAAGACAAGTCCTAGATGAGCTGTGACTTTATGTGCAAGAGTACGAGGTGTGTATAAGCAGATTTAGTTAAGCCATCTGTATCTGCAAGCACATGGTGCCAAGCCCCAGGCATCCTGCGTCCTTTTGTATGTAAGCAGGCTTGGAGATGGGTTGATACAGATGTAGCCACAGTAATAGTGAAAGGAGGTTGGGGGAGCATGGAAGTGAACCTGCGGCTGAGATGTGCTGCTCTGCTGAAACAGGACTGTCCTGCCTTGAAACAGCCTTTCATGTGAATTGGCATGATGTGGAGAGAGGAGAGAATCTGATATTTTGGATTCTCTACTGTGCTGGGAATCTGGGAGAACCTCCAAAGTAGCTGTAAGTATATGAGAAGACTGCAGGCAGGTTTCAGCAGTGTGAAATAAGGGCCCGTCATGTCTTCCACTGTTGTTAAGCATTGAAGTTGTCCTCTTTCCAGTGCTTAATCAGAATGCATTTCAGTACATCTGTAATGCGGCTGAAGATGCCAAAATGAAACTCATCCAGGCTGCTACTTTAAAATGCTGTTCCAGCTACGTTATAGCGCACAGAGAAAAGAAAAGGCTGTGCAGAAATATTGCCTGTTGCTAACATAAAAATGCTGTTTGCAGATCAAGGAAATGTAATACAGCAGCTTCTTTGCTTTTAATAATGTAGTGTGACAGGTGCTTCATTCTTTTCCCAATACAGCAAAGAGCTTTACATAATAAAACCTTGCAACCAAATGCACCACTATTTTATGATGTCATCATTGGTGGGGTGATGATACTCTTGGAGCTATCCCAGCTTCACTGTTTTCAGTTTTTTTGGGGAACTGAGCCTACACAGGATTAGCAAGTTTAAAAATGCTGAATAAGCACATGAAGCTGCAGTTACTTGGTGCCTTAGGGGCCCCTAGGGCATGCAGTGAAGTCCATTGAAAGAGGAGATTTCTAAAAATTTCTAAAAACTGTTGAATCATACTCTACTAGAGGCTTCCTTCTTGATGCTCTTGGCTCTAGTATCACCCTTATAATGTTTTCTTTTTCCTTGTGGTGGTGTCACCTAAGGGTATTGCTGCTTTCTTCCACCACCAAGGACTCTGTTCTACTGTGGAGATAATGTTGTAGACATGGGCCATTGCACTTTAAATGGCAGAGTGGTGTGTGAATGTCATATCTGAATATCTGAAACAGCAATTCAGCCAGCATTCTTCCAGTTTTCCAAGTGTGGATGCAAAGAAGCAATGTTTCCTGGTTTCCTCTTTTCTTGGCTTTTTTTTCTAGAGAGGCTGAGTAGGCTAGGGGAAGGCTCTTAGTTATTCTGTGCCTCTGTTCCTGCCTATGAAAAGGGGAGAACAGGAGCAAGGCATGGTGTGCCTTGTGGGTAAGTGTTCAGCAGTTTTTTGGTAGGCTGTGGATCCCCATTTTTCTGCATGCTACATAGAGAGTAATCACGAACTCTGACAGCAACTGGAATTTTACTAGCTTTTAGCATAGATGGATACAGGCCAAAGATGCCTGTCTGCACAAGTTGCACTCTATCTATCATGAACTTGGTGCAATAAATCCATAGTTCAGGTTTAAGACAGCTCCCAATGTCAGCACAGTATTGATTCAGCTGCTAACTTTATTGCCAAAGGAGTGGCATTATAAAGAACATTTGGGCTGGAGTTGTCTAAGATTTAAAGGATGTGAGGCTGGATCTCCAAAGCTGTATGCGTGGTTTAAGGTGCAGGTGGGTATCTAGTGGGAATTTCCAGGCCTCCTAATGAATTGGACACTGGTTTCTGAGAGCAATCAGTTGGGAGCTAGGCATGTAGTCCATTTATTGAGAATTTTGAAAAACCTTTTGGGCACAAAGAACTACAGTTGAAAACTGATTTAGGGAGCCTGCTTCCCATTGACTTTTAAGGGAGTTTAGACTCTGTACTGCACTTTCTCATTGCATGTCTTCTGGTTTAACCTTTACTTATTACAATTATTGTATATTATTTGTACAGGAAAACCTAGGGGCTCCAGAGGAGGATTAGGCTATGCTGTGTTAGTCAGCACATGCACCAATCAAAAGATGAACCCTTGCCTGAGGGAGCTTTCTGCCACTCATACCAATTTTTTTTTGTGGCATTTGGTATTTTCCAAGTATTAGTGTTACTAGTTGAACAAATTAGATGAAACAATCTGGTTCAAAAGAAATAAGATGACTTTAGATGATATGTGTCTTGTGATGTTGAGTCTGGAATTAGAAACCTCGTGTGGCTTGTGCAAAACATATGCAATGATATCATGATTGCTCTGGAAGTGCAGTTGCATGTGCAGGTAGGAAGAGCTGTTTGCACAGCAGGATTATACTGGTTCAGACCAACTGGCACAGCAGGACTCTGCATAGCAGGATGCAGTCTACGCCAGTCCTGTGAACACTCACAGCAGCAGGTCTGCTACTGAGAAGTGCAGAAATAGATGTGCCAGTTCTTAGAAGTGTCCAGATCTTGGGCAAACAGGGCTTTTTGGTGTTGGTTGCTCTCATTGATTTTGTTTTTTAACATGCCAGACTGTAAACCTCACACCACCCCAGAAGCTAGTGTTTCATCAGATAACTGGAAGAAGTCTGGGCACAGGATGACTGTACATTAGCATTATTACTGGTGCAATGGTGCCATGGGAGAAAAATGCTTCTCTCAGGGAAAGCTGGTTCATGCTGAAGAGTTTTTGGTTTTTTCTTCTGTGAGATCTTGCAGGAAATTGGTTCCAGAGAACTGTAGAAACAACATTCAGCCCATGGCTGGAAAAGCTGGTCCAAGGAATGTTTTAAGAGTAAGTAGTTTGAGTGCTCAGCTGCACTTTTGTAAAAGGTCCATCCCTGAAAGAAATGCTGTCCTTGAGGATCTCACTAGCAGCAGCTGAACCATATGACAGTGGCTTTAAGTTGAATAGCTGATCTAATATTTCAATATCTTTAATTCTGTAATTAAAGGAACCAGTTGTGTCTAATTCTACAAATTGGGATCTGGATGAATAATGGGCTTGGTTATTGGTGGATCCTGAGTTTTGGTCAGGTGGCATTATGAGTAACTGTATTTTGCTGTTAAGGCCACTTACTCCAAAAACTGTACTCAAACTAAGTACATTAAACTTGTTTCAGTAACATACTACTTGGTTGGCATGATGGGACTGAGTATGGTCTTAAATATATCCATTTCCTCACTTTTTGGCCACTGTTTTGCTATTGAGCAGTCTCCTGTGCTCTTGATTGCCAGCATTATTTCGGCTCAGGTAACATTATCTCATCTCAAATGCTTTATCTTCTGATAAAGTATCAAGGCTGATTTAAAAAAAAAAATTAAAAAAAATCCTGTTTTGAGACCCATCCATTCTTGGTTGAGTCGCTTAAAGCACAGTTATCACAGATGCAACAGACAAGCTGGCTCCATGACCTGGAGGTGCTAAGTAAAGATAATCCAGCTGTTGATTCTGAATGTTAATCTTGTGTGGTTTAGAGATTGTGCACTACTGGAACTCTCTTTTCCCCAGGATAAAATGAGATTGTCGTTTTTAACTTCTGTTTGCTTTTCATATTTTCTTGATGCTTGTCCTCTGCCATTCTTCCTAGGATGAGGTTCAGCAGCCACAGCTTGCAAATTTAATTGATCATTAGAATGTCCCTGAGGATATGTCAGTTGCTGTAGTTTAACAAAATGTCAGCTGTGGAAGAGACAGTCATTAGAAAGGATATAGTGAGTCATTCATCTTAGTCAGCAATACTGCCTGAAAAGGTGGAAGCAGGAAGGAATGCCTGATTTGACTGGCTTCTTCCATTCCTGAAAGCTAAAGTCCTGTTCTCTTTCCGTGGATGGAAAGTTAGCTGCAGGTCAGGAGTCTGTGTGTGTGCATACATGTTTATCTGTTGGAGGCATGAAATCACCTGTGCTTAGGATTTCAGACTATAGCCTATACCTTCAAGCAGTTCCCCAGCAGGAATGCTCTGTGACCTTTCTTTCTGTACTTCTACTTCCTGCCTATCATAATAAGAAATAAGCCCTGCTCATGGATTCTCAGGCACATAACTCACAGTAGCAGTAACAAGAATCCTGTCCCCAAAATGACAACCTGCTGCTCTGGAGATGTGCCCCCTTTCTGCCAATTGACAGCACCTAATGAAATGGCACATGTGAGGATTTCTGTCCAGCATCCATCATTTGTCACATTTTTAGGACAAATTTAAGACCAAGAGGATTTGGGTTGAATACTTTGAAAAATGAAACTTTGTGGAGTACATTTCCTTAAAATGCTATAAATGGGGGCAAATGGAACAGTAGGCTGTATAATTTCATAAATGGTTTCATTCCCCTTGTGTAAAGCCAAGCAGTAAGTAATAACCCTTATGGTTTGTGGAAGAAATTGGATTCTAGTTTTTTACCTGTGAGCAGGTCAAGATATATATTAAATGCTCCTGGTTTAACAGGTTAACTAATTGCTCTTTAAATTTGAATAAAGGCAAGTGGTCAAAGTTGATTACATTTTATGCCTATAAAATAGTTAATCACATACAGTGTTTCTACTATGAAAACATGTTGGAGCTCTAAGTTATCTGGGTTTTTATCCTAAAACATGCTCCAAAACCTTTGTTCAGCTTTGTTTCTTGGCCAGAACTGTTGCTGACTCTGGATATGTGCAAAGGATCTGGTAGAACAGCATGAAATATGCTGATAAGTATGGAAGTGGGCTTGGTGATTCTTCCCAATTCTTCTGAAAGCATGCTCTCTTTAGCGGCACAAACAGGATGGTTGAGCAGCATGCCTATAGTGATCACAGGGTGCAGGAGCTGTGTTTGCTGCTGATGTGGCTCTCTTGAGAAGCACCAGCAGAGTCAAGACTCCTGTGCTGTGTCCCTACTTTGTCCTCTGCCTCGCTGTGTGACTTTGAAAAACTTATGAGTGAGAAGATGATTTCCAGCTCTGTAGTGATGATCAAGGGTTTTGGGAAGCCAGGGAGACTTGTAGATGATCTGTCTTCTCTAAGTAGTCACCACTGAGCCCTAAATCCAGAAACTTCAGTAACCATAGTATTTTCATTTAGATTAAAATTAGCTGCCAACAGGAACTGCCTCTTAGCCTTTCATGCAAGCAAGTCTTCTGGAAGGATTTGCCATACGCGTGAAGTTTTTGGGTTAAAGAGGACTTTCCCAACCTGACTTTTCTTAGTAGTGGCAAAGGCTGCTAAAGCATGAAGAATGAGGGCAGAGGTAAGTGTGGTGGTACTTTCACTGACCACTGTGAATGGTAATTTATTAATGTGATGATTTTTTCATGCTTATGTTTCTGATACCGAAAGTGCCAGAAAGTTGCTGAAATTGTCACTTCATTGCTATGATGCAATTTATACTAGCTGAAGAATTGGCCAGGATTCCCTGAAACAAGATTTCCTGAGTTGGTGTGGTTTTTGCCAGTTTTGTTTTTGCATTTCATTGATGGTAAATGCTTTGTCTCTAGGGAAAGAAACAAATCAAAGTGTGTCTCTGGGTAAGACAAAGTGTGGAAAAAAAGCTGCACAGACTGAGGTGAATGAGTTGATGTATAATTTCCTTCCTCCTTCTTGGTGTGTTACCAGAGCCTGGCCATTGTGCCTGTACTTGGAGTCACTCTCTGAATGCTTCAAGTGTCTCTTGGAAAATGAGAATTTGGAAAATTATTTGGGTTAACCAGTTGCTTTAGGTAGACATTACTCAATATGACATTGCACTACTGTAAAAAAACATTTTTTTAACTATGAAGTATAACTCAGAGGGCTAGTAAACAGAGGCCATTAAAAGTTCAGACTTGGTTTCAGAGAGCCCAGTTTTCACTGAGGTGCTTAAATAAGGGACACTTTTTCAGAAGTGCTCAGTGCCTTCCTACTGTGTTAATTGACTTGAAAATTTGATGGCTTGACTTTGTGCTCAGCTGGGCATTGAGTGGTTCTGAAATCCCAATTTTCTTTTTACCCTTTGAAGCCCTGGGGAACAAAAATCACAAAAAGCCCTGTGAATCTTAACATCTTCCTTCTGGGATTAACAGGCCTTGAACCAATGTCTGCAGCTGAAGCAAAGACAACTCACACCAGTACTGACACTGCTTGTTTTCTGATGCTGTCACTGACTAAGACACAGCATCTGACTGTGATAGATGTCATGTCAAGAAAGAGCAAAGATAATTTTCAACTTGCATATCTGTGTAAACAGGAGATGCTGGTATTTGCAGTTGTGTTTAGACCACATAAACCACATCAATGGCAGCAGGCTGCAGTGTGTTTAATGGGAACAGTCCTCCACGGGGGGAGGTGGTGGGGGATGCTAAGATGGCTCTATCCTTCCTGTGGCTTTTTTTTCAGACCACTAACTGGTGATTTGAGGTTGTTATCAGCATAAGCAGAATGTATCTGAATTTATCTTGGATGCTAACATTTGTGATAAACTGCAAAATTTATAAAACTGGCTGTGGCTGAGTTTCCTTGCCTTCTCTCTGTCAGTTCTAGTTGCCTATTCCTCCCCTTGCCCAAGGCAGGCAGGGCAGAATCTCTGGGACAGGGCTGTGCATATAGAAACCAGTAATTCAGAAGCTGTATGGAGTGAGCTACATGGAATTGGACAACTCCGCAAAGCCCAGTGAGGTCCTTGGACTTTCATTGATTTCACTGGTCTTTGATTCAGACTTAAAATTTCAAGGACTAAAGGTTGCTTCTATCTGCTGTCTCCCACATGGCTACTTGGCTAATCCTTAGGTCTGATACTCACTTGTATGAACTAATCTTTATCTCTCTCTCTGAACTCAGCAGAGCCTGCAGATGGTCTGAAGTCTGTAATTGCATTTGAACAATTCCATCAAAGCATGGCATTTTCTTCTAAGAGACTGTTTGGTTTTGCAGGGAATTTTTGTTACGTTTCTTTTGTCACAGAGACAGTTCAATGGTGCTATTGAAATTTGCCCAAGGGAATTAGCAGCTCTTTCCACTGATAGCCATCTATACTTTGCATCTTTGCATCCATTACAATTCTTCATTCCTTTTCTTTTTCTGGCATTGGAATAATCCATGAAACACTGCACATCATTAGGTGAATCTGAGTAGGGAATGGTTCCTGCAACTGCATCTTCTTTTCCAGAAAGCTCATTCAAAGACAGAGAAGATATGTTAGTGCATATTCCAAGCAATAAATGCCTCTTCCAGCCATAGCACGAATTAGAAACATAAGGCAGAGCAATAAATCCTGCACGCTGAGAAGCCCGTTAGTGGGGGTATACCCATACCCATTTTGTTTCACAAATTGAAAATCCTAACTATCTGGGAGAATAATAAGGCTTATATCTACTAATTTGAACATTATGTCCTTTTTATTATTGGAAGAAGGCTCTACAATGTAGGTATTATCATCACATAATGCCTAGTGTGTGCCATTATGAGATTTAGATAGCCACTGTGGGATAATAATTCACACCTTGCTGGGACTTGAAGCTGAAGTCTAATGTGTAGGTTTCTTCTGTGAGGTTTAGAAATTGATGCCATGTCGAGTTGTTGCGCTTACTGAACATGGTGTGAGATGCAGGGGGCTGTCTCAGAGAGGCCGTGCTCCAGATCATTGTGAGACCTTGAGCAAGATGCCTCATTCAGTTCTTGTGCTCACTGAACATGGGATAAGAGGCAGGATGGTCTCCTTTCATCTGTGCTGTATTGCTGTCTAGGGCATGGACTAGCTCTTGTAGCACAATTAGGACAGTGGGACCTCACCTAGCTTAGAGTCTTCCATGTGTTGGCTCACCTCTAACCACCTTGAGAGGGTGGTCTTGGCAAAAAATAGCATATTTCAAATTACGCCTTCTGAGCAATGTAGGGGTATAACATCACTTAGTACAAGTGCTTGTATTTTAGCAAGACATTAGGGAAAAAAGCTGGCTGTAAGAGGAGTGATTTTCTTTCCTTGCATGTTGTCTTTTCATACTGGAGCTCTGAGCTTCCTCAGGTGCCTAGGGCAGAGCGTATTACTGAATGCAGCCAGCCCTCCCTATGTATCAAGCACTGAATTGTAGACTATGTAATCAACAGCAATATATTTAATTGACTTTGCACTAGGCAACAGGTGCATTGCTATGAAAGAAATGGAAAGGATTGGGCCTTGACTTGTTAAACATCTGTAGTGCCCTCAGACTGTGATAAATAGTGAGTTCAAAGCTGGCAGCCAGATAAATTGCTGGAGTGAAGGCTCTTGGTCTGAAATGAATAGTTATGAAGTAAGAATTGCTATTAATATTTTCCCACTGATATAATTAACCAGAGTGCAATGCTAATGTCTGATCCAGAAATGTTATTTACCAGAAGGGTTTCCAGTGTGACACCCAGTGCTTTCTAGCAGAGTATGCTTTCTGAATGAACCCCTTGCTGCCTCATGTGGTGGTTCCCAGGAAGCATGTTCAGTGGATATGAGGCTGCTCGTGACAGGGAGATAAAGCATTCAGATGGAAAGTGGTTTTGACTTGCTCAATTTCTCCTACTCTCACCTGCAGATTATTTTGGAGTGGTATCAGCTCTAACAATATTGTGGCTTTGGCCAGCAAACAAAGACATGGATAGTCTGTTTCCTGCAAATTGGCATTTTTCAAGATGTATGGTTAGGAGAGAGTTTATAAGTACCTTATACATCTTGTATTGACTGAGCAATCAAAATTGGGATGACTTGTTTTCTCAATGTCAGCTAAAGATTAGTTTTTTGCTGTGTATTGCCTCAAAAGTGGCAGGTAAGCTTAGACACTGTCAGCCCAAAGATGTCTGCTCAATATCATGTTACAGTACTGAGATAATGTATGTTGGACTGTTATCAGGTAAATCTTAAACTTGCTTCTAGTAAACATGACTGACAATCTTTACCTTAATTAATAACAAAGGATTTTGTTTGCAGAAGAGATTCTAATTGTCCTTTTGCAATTTCCTATCCCAGAGACAATCAGTACCATTGATTGTAATGTTAGATTCAATTATTTTGGAAAATTCATTAGCATGTTAATTCATAACTGCTATATAGCATTCAACTTTTTTATCAAAGCATGGGATTGATTTTTAGTAGTTGCTAGTGGCTAGGAAAGCTGAAAGACAAATTACAGGACAACTACCTGTTTTTCAGGAAGGCAGTAAGGAGGGTCATGTTTGTCATGAATTTACGTTGAAGGCTAGAAGAGAACAAAACCAAAAAAAGCTTTATTTCAGCAGGACTGTTGGCACTAAAAAAGACTGACGCAAGGAAAAGTAGGAAATATACCTGCCTGTTGTGCAAAGCCATTGGCTCAAAGGTAGTGATGTAAAACCAGAGCAATCTGGGAAATGAAGACAACAATTAATTCTTACACCTTTATTCAAGCTGATTCTAATATTGCTTGGTGGTAGACCCCAATGAAGCAGTGATATGCCTGAGAAAGCAAAGTGTGCTTTATTGCAAGGTGCCTTAGAAGCTCCTTGGCCATGGTGGTTAGTACATGGAAGAACTTACTAAACTTTCTTCTGATGTTCCCAACTTGATTTTTCTTGTCAAGCTTGATGTTTTTTTAGATGCATGGATGTCTGCCTAGAGAGCCCCCCATGGCTGTCTGGAGAAAGTGAGAAAAGTTCCTCTTTCCACGTTTGATGTCATTCTTACTCATTTTTTCTACCACGGACCCTGACACCAGAGTGAAGAGATGTTAGCGCTCTGTCCTTTTGTTTGATACAGTCTCCTTTTGAAGATTCAAAGAGGAAGAAGCCTTTGAGTATTATCTCCGCAAACAGCGGGTAGATGATAGGGCAGTCCAGAATCAAGGAATGCTCCCCAGTTCTTGTGAGGATCACTTGGGGTTAATTTTGAGGGTAGATTTTCGTATCACTTCAGGAGATACTGGAGAGGTTCATAATAATGCTCCGTGCTGGTATCAACAATGGCTCCCAACAAAACATGGGTAAGCTCAAGCAGAGATGGGGCATCAGCAGTTACTTGTAGGAGTGCTTTGACTTTTATCATTTTTTCTGACATAAATGAAGAGTGTGAAGGAACACAGTTAAAACAGAAGGTGGTTTCTACCAGTTCCATGAATTTAACAGTAGCATTTTTTTCTATAGACGTTTGCTCCAGTTTCAGCTTTACTAGTTTCTCTCTTTTTTTTTTTTTTTTTTTTTTTTTTTTTTGGAGGAGTGGGATATTTGACTTTCCCCCACTGGTTCTAGTCATTGTGAGAAGTTTTTTTTTTTCTGGAGGAACTTCCCTCACTTGCCCACCACCTGGTCTGACTGGTTTGCAGGTCATCTACTTCTCTCAGAACAGATCAGATGTCATAACTCCAGAAGGTAATGCAAATGTAGTCAATGTTTTTGTAAAATAGTAGCTGGTGCTCTCTTTAAAGCAATTTTCCATGTTGCTCTAGTTGAAGTGAGTTTGCTATGTGAAAACTGTCTGGGAACACTGGGTGACACCTGAATTATGGCTGAAACGCCATCCTGCTTTTCAGCCATTTGCAATTGCAGCACCTTGGTAAACCTTTCCGGCTAGAAAGACTAAAGATTTTTAAACACTATAGATATTATAAATAGGGCCTGGCTGAATTTCTGCTGAGCCATGGATATACAATACAGAGCTCCAAATTAGGAGTCAAGCATTTTATATAAATTCAAAAACATCTTTTATTAGTATTGTGACCATGAATAAAAGGAAACAATTATGTAGTATTCATGTAGCTGAAGTGCTTCTACCAGAGGAGCATGTTGTTCCACTGAAGGGTAAACATCATCCTGAAAGGAATAAAAGACTTAAGATGCAGTATATTTAAGGATTGGGCAGTAGATGGACATCTAGAAGGATAAGACATCACTTAGAAGCAGGTCAGTGTAATATCTACAGGGCTATTGCTATGTTTAGTACCACTTTGGAGCTCTGTTCCTTTCCATGAATCGCTATACATGCCTTGAAATGGTAAAGAAGAGTGTGCTTGAACGAAGGATACCTTAGGGCTTTTATTAACTTTGCCAGCAACATCTCTTCAACAGTAGCAGCTGGTATTGTGAGTTAAAAAAAAAAAATCCTAAAATCTGTTTTTAATCATGCAGCGTGTAGATGTTGAATCAATACAAGAGTATGTATCTCCCAATGAATTTGAATCAGATCATGTATCATTCGTATCTAAAGCAGGTTTCTTCTTGCAAATTATGGTGAACAAGAAAGTATGTTGCTCTGTCTGCAACATGGACCTTTAGGTGATGAGATGCAAACATCCTTGACTGTCTTCCCAGCTCCCCTGGGATGTCTGGACCCTGAGGAAAAATGTCCTGGCCCAGCTGATATGAACACCAGAGCCCTTGCTGGCTTGTGAGATGAAGTGTGGAATGATCCAAGCTTCACATGAGGAAAAATTCCAGTAAAGCTTTCCAGTGTTGTGTGACTCCAGCACTCTGACGAACTAGGCTGTTAGAACAATTTTATTCTGGTAGCTTGTCCCTTGCTGGAGTTCATAGCTGTGGCACATGATACTAATTCAGCAGTATTGTTAGGAATTAATAGAATAAAGACCAGGAGTCTGGTTCTTTTTGCTTTGTATTTTCTCCTATATCTGTGTACAGAAAACATTAAGTGTTACAGCTTCAAGTTGAATTTGAAATGCAGCTTGAACAGTCCAAAACTAAGAATCAGTTTTAGGCAATTGTAGAGAGCTAGACTACATGTAATCCACAGTATGACATTTATTTTAGGTGCAGGCTCAGAAGGACTAATGTTGGTGTTCTGTCCAGCCATTGGGCAGATGAGGATGTTTTGAGGAAAAAACCCCTGCCGTATCCAGGATGCAGGCAAGAGAGAGTACTTATTAACACAGGAACAATATAGGCTGACAGCAGTTGACTTAAATAGTATCTTACATACCTCCTGATGCCAGGAGCCTGAAGCTGACGGGCACTGGATGGGCCCTTCTTGTGATGTACAGCATGTTGCACAGTCCTGATGGTACTGAGGCTCTGGCTCAGAGCAGTTTCCCTGCTTTTATTCCATCTCCTGCTGTTTTTACATCCCTTCCTCTGTCACATAAATAGCTTCTGTAATACACAACAGCATTCTGCTCATGCAGAGCTAACTAGCATCAAACATGTTGCCAGACTTTTGTCCTCTAGCTCCTTGTGCTAACAACTATCTTCTGCATTTCCACTGCAGTTGTCTATTTGCATCTTGGGTAAACCACTTCTAATGCATCAGTTCATTCTTATTCACAAGTCTGATTTCTAAGATAATTCAGGTAGTTATAGATGATTTTTTTTCCTCAGGGAAATCTTCCTCATGGCATGGTGTTTGTTACAGAGTCAGTATCTGAGACATTACAGTAAGTACACCTGAAGGTCATGCTGTAGCCAGAGGCAGGAATGCCATTAGTAACATCAGTTAATACACTGCTTTCCTTTTTTGGCCTAAGCCAGCTGCAGGTGGGGAGGATGCTGGAGTCAAATGCTCCTTTGATGGACCTCTGCTTGCTCATGCAGAACAGTGTCCTCACAGGGTGGGAATCAAACAAGAAGCGAGGTCTCTGCTCACAGGTCCAGCCCATGCTCTGGTCAGCACTTGTCTTGGATTTTGCTCCTTTGCTCTTTGCGTTTTTTGATACTATGTCATCTGTGCTTATTCAGCTTTTCCTGCTACTTCCATGCAGTTTGCTTTCTTGGCTTTTCTCTGATTCCTTATACACTTGTCTTACAGAATGGGAAACTAGTAAGAGGTAAGTTATGCCAATGCCCTTAGTTATGGTCTCTATGCCCGTTAGAGAGCTACAAACCTGGCAGCACCGATAGTCCTGGAAACCATATCTTGAATGTGACTTTGCTTTCTACAGCAAGATGTGTCGGTATCTGTGAGGTAGAGCTGCTGCTGCAGACATCTGACCCTACTGGAGAGGTGCTTCAAGGAAAGACAGTGGTCACACTTGACAGAAAATAGACTGTCGTCACAAAGGAGCATCAGTTCAGAAGAGGATGTGAACTCCAGCTTTAACCAGATCAAGACAGCGCCTTTTCAAATGAAAAGCAAGCATGTGAGCTGTTGGTTTTTGCACCAGGCTGCACTGTGTCACGGATGGCAGGTCATCTGTTTTCTGAACCAAATTAATTGCGGAGATAGGCTTAGTCATCATTGCCAATACAAATTGTCTGTTATGAAGGACGTGAAGTATGGTGAAGGGAGAAGATTAACTTCTGGGAAGCACAGTCAGTACGAAAGAATAGGAAACTGTATTGTGGTGTGAGTCTGTCAGGATGCTGTGGCCACGGAGTAGTGTAGAAAGCAGTAATAACCCAAGCTCAGCTGTGGGAGTGTAGAGGGAAACAGGCTTCTGGATTTTAAAATGGCTGGAAGAAGACAATAATACATCTTGTGGATGCCTTAGGGGGAAAACACATTTTTCCTGGGATTGCTTGTCTGCTTGACATGAGGGTTTAAAATAGCATTTCAGCTGGGCTAATGACTGCTAGCCTTTGGTCAAGTAGGTGGTGGGGTGGTGCAGGACAGGGCAGTACTGGCTGGGGAAGGTGTGCCCTGGTGAGGGGAGGTGAAGAGGTGTTCAGGCTTCTGGAGGTCCCATGAGTCTCTGGAGACCTGGGATTTGGGCTGGTAAGCGGGGCCCAGTCCTGAGGGAGCACTGGTCACATTTTGCATCTCTTCTGATGCTGTCTCAGAGAAGCAAGCTGATCTTGTGTGAGGCTGGGCTTGCAGAGCTGGGACACAGCAAATACTGACAGTGGTCTGCTCTGTTGTAGGAATTTTACAAATGCTGAACAGTAAATGGATAAACTAATCTGAGAAAACTAGGTCTGAGTAAAATCCTTGAAAGAATAATTTTGTATTAAGAGTTTAGCATTTAGGTTAAATATTTTTAAGCATTTCTGTATGTCTCCCTGAGCTACATCAGAAAATGTATTTTTCTTCTGGTGTTGCTATTCATTTCTGTAAGTTGCAACATACAGAAAACATTTCTTAAAGTGTAGGTAGTCTGCTAGGCTTTTCTTGCTCTGTTTTTCAGGTGAAAAGTCTGAGACCCTTTTACCAAGTGAAATGGCAAGTTGCAGGGATAGTATTTTACTTAGTGCTTAAGCCACCAGCCTTGGATTTAATCCCAAATTTTTGTGTTGAACCTTAAAGGATAAATTGATGTTTCAGCAAGCTCCTGAAATTACAGGAAATTACGTTCTGATACAGTCTCTTTTAACACACCAGATTTTCACTGAGTATTTAATCTTAAGGCTGAAATGTTTGCGAAGTGCTGACTTGAAGTATTCCATATTGCAGTAGGTACAATGCAAATACTGCCAGGCTAATTGCTTTAAGCAGCTGGAGTGGGGAGGGGGGACAATTTCACCTTACTGTTGTATGTATTCCTTTCAGATCTCTGAAGTGGCATTGTTAGCTGTGACAACAGGTGGCTGAGACTATTTGGGAAGGCACTGTTACTTGTGTGACAGCTGTAGCTGCAGGCCCAATCAAGGTTCATTATCTTGAGCACCTTGTACACACACAAAAGCAGTCTGTGACCCAGTGGTTTTGCAGTCATTAGTCCCATTTGTGCACTGTAATTGTGCAAATGACTCCTTTTCATTGAAAACAGTGGAGACCTGCACAGTTGACTTTGAGCTCATTAAGGGTTTCAGGACATAATAAATTTCTCATAGCACCAGTGCTGTCATATACAGGTTTGTGTCCTCATCTCTGTACTTGCCTAGTGCTACTGGGTGTGAGGCTGCAATGCTTGGACATAACTGAGGGAGTGTGTGTGTGTATGGGAAGAGCCTGAATTGGTTCCCTGGTAGAAAATTGATGCATTAATGTATGCAGGAGAAGCATTCATCTTCACAGTGAGATGATTCTGCTTAGTGTAAAAGGCTCTCATGGTGAATGTCTTTAAACAGAGAATACAAAGCAACTCAACACTTCATTTGAAAGATAACTGGCTCTTGCTCATCCATAGCAGCTTTTTGAAAGATCTGAAGCTTAATTTTGACTTAACTTTTCTCTGTACCCAAGTTAGCATTGGGGCTGCCATTGATTCCAAGGAGAGCAGGGCTAATACAATGTTGAATGCTCTTAAAAAAATCTCACTGTTGCAAAAATTCCTTTCACAAACTTTCTGCTGGCTTCAAGAGAACAGAAAAAGGACACTGACCAATTTTTTTTTTTTCACCTGAAGGCTATGCAAAAGCAATCTGGCAGTATTGGTGTGGGGTATGGGGAGGGGCAGGAATCAATTTAGCTTCACTTGAAAAACTTTTTCTACCTTTCAGCTATCTAGGCTATCTAGCTGCAAAGGCTTTTTATTTTTACATTTTTTGTAGCAAAGGCAATCCTCTGAGTATTTTTTACTCTAATTAGGATTTAACATCCATTGCTTGGTGCTCTGGCTCTGCTTCTTTCCTAAAAGTAAGCCTCTATTTGTTTATAATTTTGTGATAGATAATTATTATAAAATATTCACATGGGAATATTCAGAAAAGGTTTCTTTTTCACCAAAATAATAGCAACCAGCTACTCCTAGCCGCTAAAACTTAGGGCAATTCTTGTACTCCCTTATATACCTCAAGAAACTTTGTTTCTGATGTCTTCTCCGAAGCCTTGGTGAATGGCCTTTCAGCACTTGATAGGCAACAACAGCATAACCTCATAATTTGTTTACCCACATAGTTTTCATTTCTCTTCTTCTTTCTCCCATTAGTGTTGTGTGAATAGATTGTTTCTACAGGCAGGGAGCTTGTTATTAATATCAGGTGAACCAATTACTGACACAGGAGCCAGTTGAACTGCTTGAGTGCAGAGGGATAATGAAGCCTGGCATTTCAAACCCAGTGACCTCATTTATCTAAGCTGCAGTGATTCATAATGGAAAAATCCAAGCAACAGACTGAGGAAATACATGTCACCTTTTTAAACACAGCATTTAAAAAAAACCGCATCATTCTCCTGTGCCCCATCACTGCTTCTCATATCTCATTGAAAGACTGGAGACAAAGGCAAATCTATATTGCTAGTTGTGAATAAAATTACCACCACCTGCTGAAGTGAAATGAAACTGCTTGATGCAGTTGAGTGTATATTAAAATTTCTCAACTGCTTTAAATGAGAAATCATCAGGAATTTTTCAAATTCACTCCTTCCCCTACCAAAAAATTGATGTCTGAATATCTGATTGCAGAACAGGAAGAATCCTTTCCTTTTAGTGTTTTCTGAACCTGTTGGCCATTGAAAAGATGTTTTTACCTGTGTAACAATGCCTGACTTGGCATTACTTTCAGTAAATTCTCCCATGATAAGAGGAAATGAGTAGCAAGTCTAAAGGCCCAGATCTGGGGGGTGGGGGGAAGTGAGCATTCCCCTATACTTGTGCATGAGGAGGTCTGACTCCAGTAAGTGTGGGTGTATGTATGCTGTGAATTTGGTGCTCAGTCCTTTCATTGCTGCCCACTTGACATCCCCTTGTCAGCTGTGTCTGAAACATCAGTGAACAAGAGATCTGCATATCTGCAGTGCACCTTTGCGTCATGCTCACAAGTAATATTAGCTGACCTTGTGTTACTAACTGCAGTGTTTCAAAGGACTTGTAATTAATGTTTTGTGCAAAAAAACCTTAATATTTTTTAAGATTTTAAAAATTAAATGTGCAGATTGCTTTAAATATTTGTATGCAACAGGCTTCTTGTTCATTTTGACCAGAAGTGAATATACTAAACTTCTAATAGGAGGGAAATTCTCAGGGAGGGAAATGAACCAGGAGCAAATGCAAGTGCTGTGCTGTTCAATCTTCACATTTACATATAATAATTGAAAAACTTTAAAAAAAGCTTCTCTTCCCCAGGTACTTAGAGCTATGGTGGTTCATATCAATCTTCCACATCATTGGGTTTTAATAATCTTGTGATTATTTTTTTTAAATGCCAACCCTGGAATCAGGTGATTAGGAGACAACTGTAAAGTTTATTTAAAACATTAGCATTGTCATGGAGTTCAGTACAGCCACCTAATGCAGCATCCTGTTACTATAGTGAGTTTCTGCTGAACAGATTTCTGTTGCTTCTGACTGCAGAAATGCCTGAGTGACTTGGGTGTGATCAGAAGACAAGTTAAAATAAACCTCCAAACTTTTACTCGCCAAAATCCCATGTTTTTTCAGTGACAGCTCATTATTTTTCTTATGTTCCTGATATATCATGAAGTAAAATGTAATTAGCAAGTTTAGCTTGAGCTGGATTTGTTCCTGGTGCCTATTGCTCTACCTGCTGTGTTGTTGGCCCCTTGAGCATGTCTGAGGGTAAACCACCTCTTCTGCAGCTCAGGCATGCTGCTGCTTGTAAAAGTGTGTTTAATGCTAGCCATTATCAAAAAGCTGCTGAGGAGGGGTCCGTGGCTGGGAGTGCTCGAGTTCCTTGGCTTCACACATTGCCAGGGCAAAGTCTTGGTGCCATGGGGCCCTCGGCACCCGCCGCTTGGTGCTGTGTCCCTCACTTTCTTCTGGTCCCCTTGTCCTTTTAGCTAGACAAGGACTCTGTTGTGCCATCACTTGCTCAGGTGTGTCAGGAGTCAGCTCCCAATAAAAGTCAGAGCTGGCAACAGTTAGCAGTGACTAAAGTAGAAGCTAAAGCTATTAAAATTAGCACTTCAAGCTTAGAAGGAGCTTTACCATCCTTATCAGTGCTGGAGCAGTGTTGTGTGTGCATGTGTCCCTGCTGCTTGCACTGAGTTTGTTTTATTTTAGAATGTCAAAACTCTACCTGGAAATGGCTATTTTTTTATTTATGCACATCTGATTTTCATTGCACTATGCTAATGTGAGGCTGGGAAAGACAAAGATTAGGAAAAATGGAGTTCTAATTTATTACAGGTGAGGGGGAAAAATATAATGTTTTTTCTCAGTGGAGAGAGAAATCTGGATTTTCTTTTGCACCTTGAGGGGACATCTCCTCTTGCATACTCTTTGGAATCTAATTAGAAAACATGTCATTTCAGTAAGGCCATGTGTCATCCTTGATCTTTCTACTGTGCTTTTCCAAAGCTTGAAAACAGCTGTTTGGGAAGATGTGGTAAAAACATTTAAAATTATATCAGCTACTTTTAGGATGCCATCATGTAAATAAAAACATGCCTCAGTACACCAGTACTCGGATCAGGAGTGAAATTACAAGTGATAAATATTTGCAAGTTAGGTACCATTACACATGCTTTCTTTAATAAGCCTTTTTCCTTCCTATCTTGCTAAATCTGTCTATTGTGGACTTGACTTGCTAGGAAGCAGTAGCAATTTAAATAAAAAATGGCACAGATTAGGGCTTGGTGCCTTGGAACTTTAACATGCATTTGACAGAGCATCATTAAGAAAGTAAGAAAAATATAAAGCCAGAAGAGAATTAATCAGCTTCCCTGGGATGGTAGGAAATGCATAGCTGCTTTTGAACAAGGGTCTTTAATTTTTATTTTGGTTCCCTTCTGACCTGCATTCTAAAAAACCAAGTGAAGTCTCAGGAGGCATCTTGAAGCTATAAAAACTTAATTGTTTGGCTGACTGCAAATGGTATTAAAGTAAGGGTTTGTTTTCTCGATCAAGCATTATGTCTCAATACATGCCTTTTAGGAATAAAAAGTTATATTAGAAAATTTGTTAGTTATTTTTCTAGTACCTTGGGGGAACAGGAAGGTGTATGACACAAGCTCTCAAAAAAATAAAATACAAGGACTCTTGACACAGGAAGACTAAAGGGCTTTTGCCTTGCACTGCATAAAAGGCATTGCATCTTATTGTACCTCCTTGAGAGCATCCTCATGGGAGAAGCTGCAGCTCCATAAATATATATACACACACTCATATAACACTGCTTCAGACACAGACCTCATCATAATAGGATTGGACTCCTCTGGCAATGTGAACCTTTAAAACTTTTGAATGGAAATGGAATTGGAAAGCTTTGCTGAGAAAATAGAATGTAATTTATTTACTGTATAATGGGGGAAAAAATGTCTGGTTTTATGCTGAGTGGCTGCCATGCAACTCTTGTGCTAGATGTCTTAAATATTGCATCAGAAGGGGAGCTGTTGAATGGCAGGATTTACAGGGAAGCTGTGATATGGCGAGAGTGGCAGCTGAGGTGCGTTGGCTGCACGATGGCTGGCAGAGCTGCCCGAGGTCAATCCCAAACCTGTGAGAGCGAGCCTTCCCCGGGGTCTGGGGCTGTTGTGGGGAGGCACGTGCCCATCCCAAGGCGGGCGCAGGACCTGGTGCTGGCTCTGCAGCTATCTGCCCGCTTGGGCTGGTGCGATGAAGGGCTCAGCCTTCCCCCTTATTGTGTCTTCTCTTGGTTTATAACTTAACTCGCTTGTCCAAGGCCACCATGGAAATGAGATGAAACTCCGAGTGTGGTGCTGGCTCGTCCTTGGTGTGAGCCACAGCCGTGAGCCTGACCCCACTGCGGGCAAGGAGCCCCTGGGGAAATGAACCCAAAGCAGCCTCAAAGTAATGTCTGTTCACCACCAAAGGCGCTGCCATGTAAATATAGCTCTAAAATGTTTTCTGTCGTAAAGGCTCATGACTAAGGGCTGGTAGCACTACCTAAAGTCTTACAGGGAGTTATGGGCTGCTCAGGAGTGATGGTATGGACCACAAAACATGGAAATAACTTGAGAAAACCATTTTATAAACTTGAACCAGCAATATGATGATCAAATTTTCAAATGGTTGTAATTCACCTCCCTGTAATTTGGGAAAGGATTTATTGTAAGTTTTGTATGTGTACAATTTTCTCCTTGAATTTCAGCGTGTTCAGGCTTGCGTTCATTTTTAATAGCAGGGAATATTTCACCTTCTGGCTCCAGTTTACAGCCAAGAGGGTAAAATAAAAACTTTACTTTGTAAATTAGTAGAGTAGGAATTTGACAATCTTTTTTTTTCCCTAGCTGCTAAAATGAAGTTTACCTCTGCCCCTCCCTGGCTCCCACCCCAAGAGGCCATTTCAGTGCATTTCATTTTCCTATTTCCTATTCTTTGGGGTTTTTTTTTACCCAAATATGATAATAGAAATAACAACATGCCCTTTGTGCATATTTTCCTGAATTCAGCCAGACACACACCTGATTTCATAGCCTATTAAATTCAATGGGACTAAGCACATTAAATTTAAATAAATGGTTAGAACACCTTGCTAAGACATCCTTAGCAAAAGTAGGTGGTATGAATAAACACAATTTTCATTTGCTAAATTCATGGACAAATGTAGTACAAATCATTCAAAATAGGACTTAACACTGGTTATATGCATTACATACAGGATGAACTTGAATTTGATGAAGGAAAAATCTTCGTGTGTTGTTACTACTTATATAGGAGTGAAACCACTGCTGTCAGTGCAGATGAGATGTAAACCCAGGCTCCTTGGAGGTTGCACATGTGTTTCTGACTGTCCAGTATCAGGAAAAAAAATATGAGCAAAATAGCATTCAAAGTAAATTTCCTGAATGACCTAAAAATTTCTACTTTGTGAAGTAGACTATGTGAAAATACAGAAGATATTTGCCAAATTGTGATACCTGAAGTTATGGATGTTATACGTTTGAAAATATTCTGTGACCTGTATTTCCATGGCCCATTGCAAGCTTTAAAATACTGTGCAGAAGGCATCCTGTCTTATCTTTTTAGTCCCTTTCAGGCACTTAATTCTAGCCTACAGGGCTTTAAAGTCATTGAACTAAAAATTCTTGATTAACACAAATATCCTGAATAATACACGTAAAGAATTTTCCATGGAGGAACTGCCTTTACTTACTGTCTTGTGGAAAACCTTGCCCTCTCTTGCAAACAAAGCTGAGGTGAAGTTTAGCTGTCTCGCTACGCGGGTCCTACCAGAGGCAGCAGGGTGGTTTGGGGGGGCCCTGCAGGGGTTCCCCCCACTGCTGTGGTGATCTGCCAGGCGGGCGAGCGGCAGGGTGCCACGGTCCTTCTGCGGGAGTGGCGTTCAGACCCACTGGCAACGGTGCTTGCTGTGCAAGGTCCATTCTTTCCCTGCTGAGCGAGGCTGTGCAAACTCACTGGAGATGGGGGATCTGAGCTCAGCCAAATAAGTACAGGTCTGAGCAATAATCCAGATGTTTAAAGGATTCAGTGTAGATGTTAGCGTTTATCTAGAATGTAATTGTCTGACTTCACTTTGACTACAGGCCATTGAAAGTGCAATAATACAATGGATAAAACATAAGCCAGAAAACAATTTTAAAAGGAGTCAACTCCAAATAACAAGTGACATTGTAATAAAAAACAGTGTGAAATGGTAAGATGTGTCCCACTCCGCTCCCCACAAGCAAATTGTATAACAATATTACATGGTTCCTTTTAATTCCATTTTGTTGAAAAGCTGTGGCATAATGATTAATCAATGAGGTGCTAAATGAATTTCCATTTCTGATTAAGTCTGCCACAGGGAAGCATTTCTGACTGCATGTGTGTTAGCAGAAGTATTGTTCAGCAGGGCTTAACTCACTTTTGTGTAAAGGTCCAACAGTTATTAAAATACATTCTAATTAACTGTGGTTAAAAAAAATTTCAGTCAAAATTATATATTCACTGAATCATCTCTCCTCCTAAAAAGTGTTTGTTTCATGGAAACATCCCCCTGTTGTGTGCTTTTTTTTTTTTTTTTTTCCCTATCTCTCTCCAGTAAAGCTTAGCCCTGTTCAGGGTGGTTTACTTCAGGATGGAGAAAATTCCCACTGTAGAGCCTTACCGGTGCCAGTTCCCAATGCTTGAAGGTCTCAGGCAGCTGGGATATGCTCTGTGTTTCTCTGGTACTGGTAACAACCTGCTCTGGCTGAATGCCGATGGGGCTGGCACCGGTGCTGCCAATGCAAGGGAAACCCAAGCACGCGCTGACTCTTGGTTCCCCTCTGGGACATGATGAGCCTTGGCCTGGAGGGGCATTTCACATCTTCTTTCACCAGTGCTGGTGAAGGTGGACCAAAGTCTTAAAATATTATGTACCATGAGTGTTCTGCTGAATTTTTAAGTTGAAATTTTTTAATTCAAAAATTAAAGCTGCAGCCTCAGCAAAGTGGGAAATAATATTTAGCTGTAACAATATTATCAAATATTAACAAGAGCAGTCCTCCTATCTGCTGCATCAAAGCCCCCTGTCTCTCTATAAATTTGTTTTTTCACTTGGCCAAATAACACAGTAACTGGTGTGACTGTTTTCAGGAACAACAGGCAGCAAAGTAGTGCAGCCAGGGCCAGAAGAGCTGTGTCTGTGCTCCAGCCACTTTGGAAGGCAGCTCTCTGCTGGGGGGACGGGACGGGACTGGGTTGGGTTTTGGAGGTTTTTGTGGCCTATGTGCAGCTTCGGGCAAGTCCCGTCCGTATGGTGCCCTTTGTGCTCAGCACAGGGCTCACCAGGGGCAGGCTGATGGACGGGGCAGTGGTGTAAGGCACCAGTTGCTGGTTCCTCCTCTGCTCGCCTACCTGAGGCTGGATGGAACTGCTGCACGTGTGCTGCCTTCTGACCCTGAGCTCAGGGGGCAGAAGACGGCTTGGGGAAGCAAACACTGAAACACAGAGCTTTTCAGTTCTGTCCTGCCAGGCTGGTTTCAGCTGAGCTGCAAAACCATGTCCGTGGTGCTGCAGCGGGGCTGCGAGTCCCTCCAGCAGCCCCCTCGCCCAGGGGGACATGGAGGTAGCGCAGTGCTGCACTTCTGACTGCGTTGGGCCTGACTTAGCTAGGTGCATTTACTTCCTTCTCATCAAACCGACAACAAAACCTCACAAACCCAAAAACCTAAACAAATAGGTTGGCGATGCTATACTTGAGTTTTGCTTCAGATGCAGAATGATCTCTGTGGAAAGAACAGTTTTGGAATAGTTAAATGAATGGCTGGATCATAGCGATAGCAAATTACAGACTTACTTATGGTTTTGAAGAATTACTGGATGAACGCTTTACGACAGCATCGTGCATTTTCCTTCCAGTAGAGTTAATGTACCTTGGGGCTGTTTATTTACGTTGCTTACCTTGCCATGAAGACCGTAGGGAGAAAACAAAGTTCAGCCTAAAAGGCTGCAAAATCAATCAATCATTATCGCACCGTAATAGAAGTAAGGTCGCTCTAGGCTGTGCAAGGGTCTTTTGATGTCAGTAGCCAAAAAATCTATTCTCCATTGAGAAACATTAACCCAGTTGTTGAAATTGTCATTCTTGCTAATCCTTTATATAACTTTTTTCTCTTCTCACTGAAGTGAGCAAGACCTCTGTTACAGGGAGAGTGAGCTGAATGGCCAGACTCTTGGCTGTATTTGGGGGGAAACTGGTGTGAATGTCTCTCAGAGCTGTTGCAGATCTTGCTTCTGCCAGACATCACTTGTAAGTGAAAACTGAGCACACTACCTGCAGCCTGACATTCGCCCAGGGCAGAAGGCACAGCGAACATAACTTGTTTGTGTTTGTTAAATTGCTGTTGATCTCCTCAACACCGATCTGCATTTAATCACCCTTTTGGAGCACGGTGTGCTCCTGTGATGACTCCAGGGTGCTGCGGAGCTGAGGGCATGTGTCCCCATGGTGCTCAGTGTGGTGGCGTCTCCTGATGAAGTCAGTGATCCTGTCTCAGAGGAAGAGGGGTGCTTGCTCGGTGCAGTGGGCATGCGGAGCAGCAGGACCAGCGGTGACAGGAGGACGGAGCACAGAGGAATGACTCCGGGAGGGTCCAGCCCCATCCATTCACGGCCTGGAGGTGGGGGCTGTGGACATGGTGGCTCCAGTGCTGCCTCGGTGAAGCTAGGAGGGTGTGAACTGGTATCTCAAGGCAGCCCTGTGTTTGTAAGTAGTGGACTGATGCCGTGGAAATAAAAAGCTGGGAAACTTGCACACCTTGACTGCTTTGGGTGCTTCTGGAGTGAGGAATTTTTGCTGTTTGCACTAATTCTTTTGAAAAATACTGCTATTTTTATTATTTTCAGAGCTCCTTCTGGAGAGCATGGGGGGGAAACCTCTAAGGTCTGAACTGTTTATGAAAAGATCAGCTCACTGTCACAAATGCAGTACCTGGAAATGCACTCTACTGTTTTTTCCCTGCTTTTCTTGGAAATAGCATGACAACAGACATACTGTGAATTGGATTTTACGTGCTAATGAGATATTTTTGAGCTGAGGTGTGTGAGAATCGGATCTGTGGCTTGTATAGGCAAGGGTGGCTGTGCTGGCCAGCTGTAAGGGTTTTGTCAGAAGTGTGGTTGGAGGCTCTGTCGAGTCCTGATGTTGACCAGCAGATACAGCTGGGATCAAAGCATGTCCTTTCTGAGTAGTCATGGTGTGGGACATCCTTTACTCCCAGAAGGATGTCTTCCAGCTGTTGTGCAGTAACAGCCTGCTGTGAAGGAGCACTGGTGTTTAACTCTGCACAGGCTTTACTGGAGCGAGCAGATGTGCAGGGAGTGCCTCTCACTGCTCCTAGGCATGCATAGCTTATTTTGGCTCACCAAAGTTGATGAAAAGGCTGGAGCAGCTACCCACTTCACCTCTTCCCCTAAACCAGTGGTTTTTATAGGGCCTGATGATAATGTGTTTTGTGTTCTTGCCACACTAAAATGAATGTCGAAGATGCTTGTTTCCTTCTGAAAGCACTTTGGTAGTCCTCAGATGAGATGGCTAAGGAGTAGCAGTTGGCTGCAGTGTGGAAGAGATTTGTTTTAAATTTCATTATAATGAGAATGTGCTTAAGCAAACCAGTACCACAGTTCCTCTTGTACCTGCATGGATCAAGAGACTCTGCTGCTCACTGTAGGCTGTGTCCCCACCTCTCTTGTCTCTCTTAAGGGTTCCCTCTCATTTTCAGTCTGATCTTGATGCCTTGGTGAACACCTGGGTAAAGTACTTTGATTTCACATTAAATAAATTAAATTGAATTTGAATTTCTCCTTCTTTAGGTTCCTTTTGTTGCTCTTTAATACCTAGTACTGTTTTGCTCAGGAGCAGGCTTGTGCCTGGGTGAAGGGTAACCATAGTTTAACAAAGTTTTAAGAGTGCATGAGGGATGTGAGCCTTTTCATACAAAAGACATTCATGGTGACTAGAAGGCATTCAAGTGGCATTGATGTTGGCTGACAATTTCTTCTCCCCCCCCCCCTTTTTTTTTTGTTTTTAAGTGGTAATCTCAATAAGGCTTTAAAGCTGTCTAGTGTTTTATTGAAACAGCTTTGCTAAAAGCCAGTCGTTCTCAAGTGCAAATGCATCTTCCCTGAAAGTCAGATGAAATATAAATATGGGCACTTCATAAACGTTCCAGGATGCAAGGGCTGCAGGGACCCTTGCTAGCTGGAGGGTTTTGGAGCAAAAGGCTTGGTGATAGAAGCTCAGGCCCCTCCAGGAAGGCAGAGTGGGTGCAGCTGGGGCTGCTTTGCCTGGTTTTCCCAGCTCTGAGGCTGCTGCTGCAGGGTCTGGGTGGGAGGAAAAGGTTCTTAGTGTTTGCTTTCTCCACCCATTCAGGGTTGCCAGAAAGCTCTTGTCACAGGAATTGCCACCTTGGTTGTCAGCCCTCTAATTTGTGACTGCTTCCCCTTACTGTCCTACAAAAGATGCTGACACAGATATTTGCTATTAGTGGTGATGCATTTTCCTTGTATTTTAACTGATGGCTCAGCTGTTGTGCATGAGAAGTGCTAATAGGACCGGCTAATTTTGCTGCTCAGTTGCATCATCTTGTCTATCAGTTACTCCCTTCTTTTTTTCCTAGGTTTTATTTTATCTGATTTCTTTCTCCTATTTCCTGATAGTGTGTTTTATCCTGACTGCTTTTAACAGCCTGTTCTGAGCATGTAGTGATCCTTCCTGGAAGGATCCTTGATAAGTAGAAATTTCTGGTTTTGTACTATTTGCATGAATCTACTCATTAAAATTAATGTAAGTTGAATGTAAAATTAATGGCAGTTGAATGCAAAGTTGTAAGCAATGTTTTCTGTGCATCTTTCTTTTATACGCTGTTACTTTTGAGCTGAGACACCTGTGGAGAGTAATGGATTGCAGCAATACTAATTCTGAACACAGAAGATAGAAATCCAAGTCAAGATGGTATGTGATGTGGGTGAGGCAAGAGGACTGTCTCTTCGTGTGCTCGCACTGCATGTGTGCTGTCGCTGCTTGGACGAGGGGGATCATGTTGCCCTGGAGCAGCCAGGGAAATTGCTACTGTTGGGTTTATTTGCAGTTGTGAACTAGCATGTGACAGATGCCTGTCATGCTGCTCAATGAAGTACCTGAAGGGTACAGACATTAGGATAATGATTCTCTAGTAATAAAGGTCTCCTTTGAGACCAAATGTAATGCATAAAGAAACAGGGTGGTTTTAAACTTGCTTTAAACTTGGTTCATTTTTGAATAGAATCTGTTTGGTCAATAGCAGGAATGCTAATTTGCTGTAGATAACATATTATACAACTATGGCAGTTCAGATATGGACTTATCTTCAGCTTTCCAGTGCTTTTCCACTGCAGAGGTGATTGTGTTTTGGTGATTTCTGAATTGGTTGAGAAGTCCTCTGACACCCCTCACAGCCGGGAAGGAGCTGTGATGTACCGGGGCTGGAGTCCCGGGTGTCATAAATCAGTGGGGTGCTATTGACTTTATGATTTACAGCAACTGGCGATGTGGCTTATTACTTTACTATAAATCAGAATCTAGACGTGTGAAAATACTAACTGGTGACCTGTGGTGGATGTGTGGGGTCCAGCGCTTCCCATTTTCTCTTTTTTGGGGGATCTGATGCTGTGCTTGCTTGGTAATGCTGCCTTGTAGCCTCACTTCACATTAATCCCAACCCAGGGTACCGTCAAAGCTTTCTGTAAATGTAACAGCAGTGCCAGGCGGTCTTGGTGCTGACATGCTCTGTGCTTGTCCTGCCAGCAGCCATGGTGCTGATGGGAGTCTTTTTGCTAGTCGAGATGGTTTTCCCTGTTCCAGGGCGGGGGATATGCCCCTGTGCATCTGCTGCCAGAAGGGCCTCCCCAGCCGGGGAGCCAGGCAGGGGGTGTCCCCGGATGGCAACCGGGCAGAGGAGCTGCTCACTGGGGCTGGTGAAGAGCAAGCCAACCCGGCTTCCTTCTGCAGCAGTGCTGCACCTTGCTGTGTGCTTGCCGGGAGGGAGAGGAGCTGAAGATTACTCCTGAGGGTTTTTCTGGGTCAGAAGGAAGCAGAAATGGATGGAGAGTTGGAAGAAATCTCCCTGGGTACCAGAGATTTCCCTTTCAGTTATGCAAACTCGGCATGTGGGCCTAGCACACAATTTCTGCTCTGCAACGTGTATCAGAAACATCTAAAATGCTTTCACCGTTGTTAGTGAATCAAGTAAGGCAGATAAAACACCTTGTAAGATACTGAGTATGAGCAAGCTCAAATTTTAACTCTTCCATCTGTGGGTAGTGAGAGACGGGGAGAAGTGTAGGGTGGCTATATGAGGACAAATGGACTGGAGGTTGTCTTTGAGAGCTTCAGAGTCAGCATATGGCAACTAATCTGTTGTGTGTGAAGATTTTCAGTTAGTTGCTGAACTGGGAAATTGTCAGTATGATAGCAAAACAGGTTGTACCCTCAGCTATTGGAAGCCAAGGAAAGTTTACTGCATGTGGCTGAGAACCTGGTCTGACATTAACACATCATCTTGCATGCCCCTGGGCAGCTGCAAACCCCACTGCCATTAGTGGGTGCTGAGGATCAGCACCATTTAAACTCAGGCTGTCATCCTTTCAAGGTCAGAGGCATCCAAGCGTTTGGGGGACATTCTTTGAGCACATTAGTCCAAAATGCTTTGTGGGCAGAGATATGATAGAGCATCACTGACTTCAGGAAGTAGCTTAAAATGTTTGTCCAAGGAAACAGGATTTCTTGTCATTACACAGCCTGTGAATGGGACAGATCAGGGCTTCATGCATCCTTTACCACTGAAAACCTACTTTGCCCTGTTCATCATCAGGCCCTGCATTCACAACAGCTCAGCCCCACAGGAGCAGGATGCTGAGACCTGGCGATGGGCATAAACTGTCCTGTCTCCACACTGGAGGAGCAGAGCCGTTGCCAGCTCTTGCAGGCACTTGGTGACTGCCAAGGGAGAATACTTGCAGCCTGTGCTTAGAGCTGCCTCCCCTGAGCTGGCAGAACTGGGTTACTAATATTTCACCGCGCTTTCAAACAGCCCTTCCGCAGCATCCAAGGGGTCTTAACCCATGGTCTGATAAATGCTGTGTTTGTCTTCAGGGCCTGATAAAATGCACAATTAAGTTAGAAGGAAGATGCTCATCAACTCCATTGTGTACTGCATTGTGTCCTTGTGCGATTTGCTGGGGCCAGATTTGTTCCATTTCTCTTTTTTCTACTGCCTCTATAGTCATCTTATGCACCAATTTAACAGGCATGTTTTGGACATTAGGGATGTGTACGTCTATGGGAAGAACATTGTTTTGCTGGACTTCTACGGATCAGTATTTTGGGAAAGGTTGCTGTCTGATATCTGTAAATCTCTTCTTGAAGAAGATCATCAATATTAATTGACCTACAAGTCACAGGCACTATCTCACAGTTGGCAGGCTGCTGGCAAGGGAGCTCACAGAGAGCCCTTCAGGACAGCAGACCCTGTAGACTAACACAGTAGGAAACCCAGTGAGAAAGTAGGTTTGGCCAGTATGTTTGCTACTACCTGCTGGTGTTGAGAGCTTCAGGAAAATAGCTCAGGTCAGGGGGCTATGGCGCTGGTGTAAAGACCTTGGCTGCAGTTGTTCTTGAACAGCCCGGTGGAAAGGCATGGTTTGCAGTGGGCTGGCTGGGGTAAGGGATTTATCTGTGTGTAACGTGTGTTAAAACTGGAGAATATTTTTACAGTGGGTGTGCAAGTTGTCATGGATTTAAATAAGAAATAAATTGGTGGTGGACAATCTGTTTTGGTGCATTGGGTTTACACCTGGAAGGAACTGTCACCATCTCTTTGACTGCCACAGCTGCTGCTTATCCCTGTTGAAGACACATTGAACATAATCCTGGCTTTTGTGGCTCACATTTTTGTGAATGTGCTCTCAGCTGTCATGCGTTTACTTCATTTTGGTTTTAATGACTTTCAAGGGTCCCTCAAACAAGCAAAACTGGAGAGAAAATAACTGACTCTACCTTTGTGTTCTGTTAAATTGTAGTAACGTAGTGGTACAGGACCACTATTCTGCCTTGTTTCACCTCATTTTATTTTGATTAAATGTAATAGTAATAATAAATGGTTGCTAAGAATATTTTCTCCTCTGAATTATGATTTTAGATTTTCTTCTGTTTTCCTTAGTTTGATCAAGTCAGTGCATAACATTCAAGAGAAGTCACTGATAGGAGAATCAGATTCACTTGATCAATCTTTAGGATCAGGCTGGGTCATTTGCAGAATAAATTTTAGTTGTCACCCTCTTCTGAAAGTGCAGTTTCTTTTTTCACATTTATTTGTGCCAAAGCAATGCCAGAGCTCAGCAACCATAATCTTTCAGGCTGGAGACCTGAGCCTGGGGGAATTTAGTCAGCTACTTTTAATTCCCATGTGTATCCCGCTGCTAACAGAAGTAACATATGTGTACACATAAAAGCAAGCATTATCACATTACTTCTGTGAGCTGGGCAAAAGCTATTAAGAATGACAGCTTCACTTATCTGTGGGCTCAGACTTGGAGAAATATGACTTGGTGGGAAAGCTTTCAGATCATGCTTTGCCCTTGAAGGCATGCTGCCAGGAGACAGGAGGTGCAGAAGAACGCTACGATGACTGTCACTTGTCCAGGTCCCACCCTGAAAGAAGAAAAACAACACCACAACCCTTCTGATACTCACAAAATTACAAAGATGTCTTTGGATCCACCCCATCTAATTTTACTTCATTTCTTTAGTCAGCAGAGATAGACAGGTGCCTCTGGGAGATGGCTTAGCCCACCCCTCTGACACTCCTCACGACTTCAGGAGGTGTCTGACCCGTTCATTGCAGAGGGAGCCGAGGGCAGCTCATTCAGCTTGTTCAGGTAGCCTGAATTTAGATGTCTTGCAACTCTCATCACCTTACCATGAACACCCCAGAACTTCACGAAACGCTGCTCTGAAGCATATTATTACAGAAGAATATCAAGTTTGTTTTTGTTGAAAGCATCTTTCTTGTTCACACATTGTGGAGAAACTTTGATTCAAGTTACAACCTCAGGTCCAGACCCTGGGACAAACAGAAGGAAACATAAATGCTTTTTTTTGTCTTTGTGATCTTTTGACTCACTTTTCTCCAAGCCTTCACCTGAGCTCTGAACCGCAGAACAGTGATGGCACATCCCAGCTGCAAGTCAGTGTATGGGGCTTGGGAGGGTCTTTCACACAACTTCAGTGGGAACAAGCCTGGCCATAGCTTTTCTCCTGCTTAGATCTAGGAGATACTAGAAGGCTGGTTTTGTACATCAGGCAGAGAAGGAGATGGCCTAAATATTTTGCCTTGCCTTGTTTGGCATAAATGATCATTTTTCTCACTGCCCTTTTCCAGAAGTCATCCGTCGAGCAAGGGCAGCTGAGCAATTTGCATTTTTGTCTATCTTATTATCTCTCTTTTTCTAATTTTTTCTCCCCCTTTTTTTTGTGTTTGTGTAAAAAGACTGCAAGTGCTTCTCCTGGCATATTTATCAAGCCTGTCTTTTACTAAGATCTGTCTGTCAGCTTGCCAGACAACCCAGTTAAAGATACAGAAGCAATTTAAGGATGAATAATTCAGTCTAAGAATAGCACCAAGGAAACAGCACGCCTGGTTTCCATCATCCTGAAAAGTCCTATTCACTGGAGATGCTCCTTTCACATCAATTCTTGCAGCAAGGCCCAACTGGAGCCCAGAACCTGTGTTCAGAGGTTTGGAGAGGTAACCTCAGAATCAGTAGATGAATTAAGGCATTCTAGAAAGATAGTTGATTTGAAGCACTTCATTTACTGAAATAGCTGCTGTACCTTTTGGCAGTCTGGCCTTCTAGTTGATGATTAAAGCTATAGAGTTTTCTGATGGGATATTTTTCCTTTGGGAATTGTTATTTTATTAACACTGAAAATGAGGGTGTATTGATGTCAAAGAAATGGTACCAGACAAACAAAACAGATGGTCAAAATATACCTATTCAAGAGTGAAGTAATATGCCTTCATATTTCATACCAAAGCTTGCTTGCAGTTCATACTGTAATGAATGGAAATGATATAAAATGCCTTAGCATTAAAAAAAGTAATTTCAGAGTTTTAATATTTTTTTTCCCCCCATTCTGACTTGCAATTAGCTGTAGTTTGAAACTGCGCAACATTCTGAGAAATGGAAATTCTGATCCCTGCACAGCTTTATTATTTTTACAGCTTAGGTTCTGTTTCCAGGGGTTTTAACTGTAATTGTTTCACCTACTGAATCCTGTTGTACGGTTCTGTGAACGACTCAGATGTTCTTTTGTCATATATGCACCTTCTTAGGTAGGTTGAGCTCATGAATAAATTACTCCCCCACCCCAACAGTTGATGTTGGGAACAAAATCCCACTTCTTACTTTTCTTTGTATTGCATGTAACGCCAGCGACATGATTAGAACGATTTCTCATTTAAGTTGCTTGTAGCTCTAGATTGCAAAGTAAGGAGAATCTGTCTCCATTTAAATGACAGGTGGGAATGGTATGACTGTGGTAGTGTGGGTGTTAGATGGCTGTGGAGCTGGGATGCACCTGGCTGTGCAATATGAGTAATTTAGCTTGGTTTAGAAAGAGGGGAAGAAAATATATCTATCTCAGCTCTGACTCTGCTCCCCTCTATGTAAGTTTGGATGTAGGAAGTGCCATAGGAAGTAATGAAGGAATGTAAATAGATGCACAGACTATATTAAAAAAAAAACAAACAACAACCAACTTAAATCTTTCTTCTCCTTTCCTTTACTGTAAGGGCAGCCTCTATATAATGTGCTCATTCAGGCATTCCCAATATAAAGAGTAAACGCCTGCTGAGATCATGATGATACTTTTGGAAGACTCGCAGGAAAGAAATAAGACTTGCAGAAGGGAGTGATTTTAGATAAGACTTTGCTTCATGTTTTGCCATCACTTGCTTCTCTTTTATTCACTTTGGTTCTGTTCATAGTCGTAGGCTTTCCTCTTGAATTCACTTGTTGCAGTCCAAGGGCTTAGTCCTGCATTTAATTCTCTGCCTGTAGTACTAGCCAGACTACATTGTGCGTAGAAATAGGAGTATGCTTAAATATCAGGCTGAACTATAGCAAGAGGAAACTAGGAACAAGCTGTGATCTAGAGATACTGTGAGAGATCCAAGTTATTTAGTTATCAAAGGGGAGCAGGTTGCCAAATGTAATTTATGTTGGACTGAATGTTTTTTCAAAGCTTTTCAAATATTTAGATTTAGGGAGCAGGTGCTTCCTTAATCAAAACAAAGAGATGATAAATATTAGTGGAATGGTATTTGGGAAATGGTGAAGTGAAAGATACCAGCCAGATAATTATTTCAATTTTGAGTGAGTTCATGTGGTACCTGTAATTAGCCCTTTGTTTCTTGCACGCCGACTACTTCTCTTCCTCAGCACGTCTGCGTGATCGGTTCTGCATCACAAATTCATGCCTATGGCACAAGATATAAAAATGGCTTCACTTGTAATTCTGTCTGCAGTTCCTTAGATGATCAGTGTACAAAGATCCTATTTAAACACAGCTGAGAGAATATTTGTGTAGCGCTCATTGTGTCAAAGGGATCATTTTCCAAGGCATCAAACTGTTTTAACCTGCTAAAGGAGTCCTTTCTCCTTCCCCCTTATTTACAGAAAAAAAACCAAAACAAAACCGAAAAGGTCACAGGAGAATGGAGCTGGATGAGAGGTCAGAAAATGGAAAGAAACGCATTTCTTTGAAAAGGCAAGGCACATCTCCTGGTATACGAAGGACGTGCACAGCAGACTCCGTATGCTTATACACATACTTGCACAAATGGGTTCAGAATGAAATAATGAAAACAAGGACTGTTTCTCTTGATTCTTGTTTTTAAAACATTACAAAGAATGAAGCACTTGCCTTGAGAAGATGGGCAATCTGTCTGACACAGGCAGAGTGGGAGCAGCCGGGGAGCCGGGTTCACTGGGGAAGGGGTGCCTCACTTGGCTGACTCCCTGGCACCATGCTGTCCTGGGTGGGAAGAAACAAAGCGTTTGAACAGAAAGTTCTTGAGTATGTATTAAAAACAGGACAGAACTGAGGGAAGCTGGGATTCATTTGGCACAGAGGACAGATGGTTATCCAAGCTGGGTATGGGCATCCATCTTCTGACGTGACCAGTCTTCTTGGAGACATCTGTTTGTTTTCTGCCCTGCAAGCAGGCGTGCCAGGTTCAATGTCTACCATTTCAGCCAAACCTCAGGATATATTTCTGGAAGAGCTGTAGGAGGATTCAGTAGGTTGGTGACAAGGCAGACTAGAAAATAAATAACTGCTACTGTAAAATACCAATTATTAGACCATGGGCCTTATTCTTTCTCTCAGGAATAGCTATTCAGAAAAGCATGTGTCTTGAGGCTTATATGGACAAGGCTTCCACTGGATGAGAACAAGAAATTCTCATGTTCTCTCAATTACGTGCAACTATTGCCATGAATTTCCCTGTTCTTTTAATAATTATAGGCACTAGTTATCCTTTATGTTGGTGTTTATTTGCAACTGTAGATGAAAACTAGTTTATGGCAACTTTTCTGTATTTTTGTTTTTATAGATTGTGCTTAGGGGTAGGTGACTGTAACTTCAGTGTCAAAGAGGACTTCCATAAACTATGCTGTGGCACCTCTTGTAGACTTTCAGTACGATGCAATCTGTTTGCTCTCTATTACTATCAGACTTAATATCAAACTGTATTTAATTCCTACCTTATTAGGGGTATGAATTTGACAGTTAATTGAAATGGGTCCATTGTTTTTGCCATGAATGTACAGTGGAGGCATACCATGCTAATTTCAGGGGTTTTGGGTCTTGCTGAAGGGAACTGAAGTCCTAGAAGCAAATTGCAAGTATGATGAGATAATACACAATTTTGCATTTCAGTCATAACCCTGCAGAAGTTACAGCTGTCAGAATTCATCACTGCAATTCTAACATAATTATGATAAATGTGATCTATTTAGTGCCCCAGGACGTTTGTCCTGATAGGCAGTGAAATGGCCCTATGGACATGCTAGAGACAGCATTTTTGTGCCACTCTTTTTCAGATATTGTTCTACAAAATCAAGATGCCTGTCATTCAGAGCTGTGCTTCTAGGAAGGTACTAAGGGTATAATTTCTCTAAATTAAACTGCAGCATTTGTACCCATTAATGGGGAAAAAAACAATCTCTCTTTATGTATTCCAAATGCCTAACTGATCATCTCAAATGGATGTGCGCCACCGTGTTGGCTACATGGAGAAGTTTCTGTGTAAAGCTGTGATCATGATGATACATTTCCTAGCAGGTTTTTATGAACAGACTGTGATCAGTTTGCAGACAGCACATGATAGTATTTTTAATTATAGCCAAAAAATGAAGTGCTTGAGATGATATTGGAGAAAGCATCACATAGGCGATAAAAGAAAACCTTGAGGTGTAGTCCATATTTAGTTGAAGTATTATTGGTACCATTGATTTTCAATTAATATTCAGTATTGACCATTACTATAAAGAAGACAGCAACATACTGTAGCAGATTTATGGATTTTTTTACAAGCCATTGATTTTTTTTCTTATTATGCAACTGTTTCCATTAATAAGGCACACATGGAAATATTCTTTAAGAATTTGTTTCTCCCCAGTTGAAGGAGACAGTGTGTGAGAATCTGTTTTCTCTGGAGATGTCCTCTGCAATGTAAGGCTATTTGCTGTTTGTCATCTTTTCATAATGGTGAAACAGTTGGGCTCTCCAGCCTGAGGTGCTTTCAGGCTGCTGCGGGGACATCTGTGTATAGTGGGAACTTGGGCTTCCTTTTGGCCACTGCCTTTCTCTGGATAGTCCTGAGAAGTTGCTCTGCCTGGAGTAAATCCTCATCATTAATGTGGGAAATTAACAAAAGACATACTGTCAGAGGTCAATCTATAGCTGGCAGATTTAGATAATTTGAAGTAAGGAAACTTCATGTGTTGCTCAAAGGAGAAATGGCTCCTAAGCAAGCCATCTAAGGGTCTGTTTTGTAAAAGAAAACAAAACTTGAGGTGTGAGTATCCCCAAATGCTTGTAATCCAATAGCAGTAATAAGAAAAAAAAACCCAAACCAACCAACAACTAGACAATAATTGCAATATCAATTAGAGGTTTAACATGGGGTCAGGAGGAAGGTATTTTTGATTCCTTGCTCAGACTGAACTATCTGTTCTAAAAAGTATGGTGAAGTTGTACAGCTGACTTTGTTGGATGTCCTTGTTCCATAGAAGGTAGAGCTGCTTTCCACAGGACAGAATAACCTGTCACAGGAGGGAGCTGGAACTGTGATGCTGAAGAAGAAAGGCTAGGTCATGACCTGGTATAATCAGGTCAAGTTCTTAAATCCATAATTAACCACTAGGACCATCCTGTTTCTGCATGTCCTGAGCTGCTGCACATTCTGTAGAAATTGCCTAAGTTTCAAATTGTGAAGGAAAAACGTTTTCTGGAGAACCCATAAGATTGCAGTCTGCCTATTTTTCTCCTAAGACTATGATTTCTTCCACTGGTTTAGGTTATTAGTAGGTATTTGTCAATCCATTTTCAGTAGCTGACAAGCTAGATGAAATTGGAGTAACCCTATATACGTGTATCTGCCAATAGTCACTTTTAAATATGGATAAAGCTGTCAGGGCACATCAGATGTCCCTCCTGAATAGAAGAACAAAGCTAACCATGCAAGCTAATAACAAGCATTGATCTGAAAAATGAATACATGTCAAAGAGGCTTAGCCAGGATACCCTGTAATAGGCAGAAATCAGGCCCTACATCTTAATCACATTTCAAGGAATTGGGTTATTCCATCCTTTTATTACAAAAAAGACTGGTGGAAAGTAACGTAAAATATCAGCTTCAGCTATCCCTGGTATGCCAGTGTTGTGGTGGGTGGAAGCTTTTCCCTCCCTCTCCAGCCCATGCTGCTGCTTGGTGCTGCCCAGCCAAAGCCCGGAACTTACGGCGATGGTGGAAGAGGCTCCCCAACCCTCTTGGTCAGCTCTTCCACCTCCCAAGAGCAGCAATGCCAGCCATGGGTGCCTTTGGTGCCAATGTTCGGCTTTGCTGACACCCTAGCGAGGGTCTGCCCCAGGCAGCCACGCTCTGGGGAGTTTGTCTTACCCGGCACTGCTAAAAGGGAAAGATCTTATTTTTCCGTCTCCAGAGGTGAAAGTTAGGAAGAACTGGTAGGCAACTCAGGACATCTGTAGTGTCATTCTGTGTTTGAACACTGGGAGAACACCTGTAAGGTGAAGAGAAGTGAGAATGAACAAATGTTTGAGTTGTTCTCAGTGTTACACTGCTGACACGTTAAGAAGCCAGCTAGGTTTCTTCTCTGACTAAGATCATACAAATCAATGTATAGTGAAGAAAAAGCCTTATTGAATATGGTACTTTAAATGTTATTACAGGAACAGATCTGGCAATGGCAAATCAGCACTCACAGTGTATTGCTAAATGCTGTAGGTCTCACAGTGCTATGTTATAAAAATGATATTATATTAAATGTATTGCAGTGTGTGGCTTTTGCAAAGCCCAAGAGTAATTCTTGGAAAAGCAGGCTCATTCTGTCCCTATAGAGATCACAATTTATGACACTGGAACTGCAATTTTTAGTGAGGGGGAACAACTGCACTGTTTATCTTCATCATTTTTGGTCATTCTATAGTATTCAGGCTGAGGAAAGCAATAGAATAAGAAATCTGCAATGTAAAATTATAGCCGCTTCTGTACTTCTCATTACAGTTCTACTACAATCATTGCAACTCAGTTATCCAGATCGTGGCAGCAAGAAGCTCAGAAGGCTCTTGTTTCACATACAGGCTTTTTGAAGGGCTGAAATATTTCTATTCTCCTGCAAGCTTCTGCTTTCTATTTGCTCACAAGTGACCGGTTCTTTATTTCTGTACTTCCCTACTCTTGAAAATGGCCTGGAGGAATTAATCGTCAATGGTGGACCGCGTACTTTGCATGACATTGCTCCTCTAATGTCAGTAGATTCGCTTTGATTTACTCTAAGATCTGGTTTTATTTTGTTTCTGTCCTGAAGGCATTATGATTTTGTTTCTTTTCATTCAGCGCTGTCCTTGCTATTGAATTCTACAACTAGATTTTAAAAAGGCTGTAATTCCCTACTGTATTATATAGGTTTTTACAGTAATTTCTGTGTCCACTGATTTCAAGTCCTCACAGCTAGAACTTTAAAATATTTTTGATCTGGAAAATATCTTGCTCAAAACTCTAGCTGGTTCTGTGCAGATGACCAACAGAAGCCATGCAAATGGATGTGGATATAAAGAACAAATTCTGTTTGGTTTTTGTGTCTCACCATACGATGCACTTGCCTTGTTTCATCCCTGTCGCATCATGGATGCATCTTTTGAGTTGACACCTGGATCAGTTGTTTAATTACACAAATGAACCTTTTGGGCTTTTTTTTTTTTGGCTTGTCCATCTTACTGAGTGTTTCTAGAACTGGCAGGTATAATCTGCATGGTGGGGGTACTCAGCATGACATTTCCATCCAGCCAAATCATTGCATTAGTTTTGCCTCAATGCAAAAGTTCCAGACTAAACCTGTCTTCTGTTTTCTAGCTATCTGACACTAAAGACTAGAGGTTTGCTTTCTAGTACCCAGACTGGTGTAAGACTTGCGCAGCATCCAGGTGACTTAATACCAGATATTAAGTATTCGTCCTTAATTTCACGCTAGGGCTGCATATTCAGGTGGCTGCTTCTTATGTCTAACATAAGTGAACAGTTCAGCAGCCAGCCTGTTCAGATATCCACCAAATATAGCTAAATAACCATTTGAGCCAAAGCCCACTGGTGTTAATAGGAAACTGTTTTCAGGACTGTGCTGTAATTCACTGAAATGGATTAGTATCCAGTGTCTCCTTCATGTTACTGCTTGCTCTGCTGCTCTGCTGCGAAGGGAATTTACAAGGTGACACACTATTGGCAGAAAAGTTCATTTATTTTCCCTATGAAAACTACATGGGAAGGCTTAGACCATATTTGCTTCCTTTAATGGATGCCCAGCATGGAACAGTGCATTGAAATGTTTTTATGCCCTACCTTCTAAAAAGCAGATCAAACTTTTAAGCTGTCAACAGTAATGGGCCAGGAATGATCTACGTGGCCTGTGCAGTGAGATGACAAGCTAATGGCTACATTCCCGGTCCTCCTCTCTGGTGTTACTCTCTTAAGTGCATGTACTTCTTACATTAAAAGAAGCAGTGATATTACAGGAGAAATGGATTTACCGCCATTTCATTTCCTTTTGGAAACACAGCACTTCATTTGGCTCTGAAGCCTTTTGCCCTGTTATGCTGACCTTTGGAAACGTCTTGCAAAATTCTCCTTTTCTGTAATCTTAACTATATGCTTTAGTAGTTTAGCAGTTGTACTCAGTGTTAGCGCTGTGTGTGCTGGCACCAGTAAAGCCAAACACTTGATCTTACTCACCCAAAGCCAATCACCCCAGGGAAGGAGTGCTTGCTAAGGGCAGAACTGTGTCTTCAAAATTAAGTGGGTGCGTATTACTGAGATGATACTTCAGGTTCTTCTCTGTGATATGAGGCTGTTAATACATTTTAAGAGATTGCCTATTAATGTTGCAATAAATTATATATCTTACCACATTACCATAGCATTAACTGTTCCTAAAATGCTGGGAATAATTTTCTTATTTTTATTAAGTAAAGAAATACAGAAGTTGCTTTGACACACTATGTGAGTGTTGCTGCTGTGCATTGTATTCATTAGATAAGCTGTTTACTGAGATGAAAACATGCTAAATTAAATGGTGAAGAGTAATTCTTGTCTTGTAAATGACAGAAATAATGCAATTCTAAAGTTCTCCAGATATCTGCACATGGGATTCTGGTGCCCTTATAGTTTTGGTGATTTACTAATAAAGAAACCAAAGTGAAAAATCCTCACAGCGTATTATACTACATTAGCTTTATTTTAGCCCTTCAGCCCTGGAAGCCTGCATGCCCTGTATAAGCAATTCAGTGTCACGACCATAAAACACTGGTGACAAATGGAAGTGTTTGGCATTGGTAAACAGACAAGCTCACTCGGAGAGCGGAAGTCTGAGACTGTTGAAAAGGAGTCCTTTCGTTTACAGCCTCACTTTGCATGAGGAAAAAAAACCTCTAAAGCGTCTTTCTATACATGCAGGACTGATCATTCTGTTCAGATATGTGTCTTTGAGTCTGAGGGACTTGCAGTATGATGGTCATCACCAGTTAACACCCAGCTTGGAGAAGGGGAAGTGTTTCAGGGGGTCCCATCAAAGGCTGAGAGCTCAGCCTGACAAGGTTGTAGGAAGGATGCAGATGGTCATAGCGAGTTTTGGAACAGGGTATGCTAGGTTTTTGTAGGGTATAAGTAACAGGAAAAAGAAGCAGGTGCTTTCTAGGGATAACTTAATGCAAAAAAAAAAAAAAATCATTGCTTAGATAGGGAGGTCAGAGAAAGTCTGAGAGCAGCTCAAAGCTGTTTAAAATGGAGTGAGACTACCATTAACAACTGTAAGGGAAGTTCTTGTGTGCCGGTCACCAGGTGGTGGATGGTCTTGTCCTGTTCTCAGGCTGGGCTTCCTTGGCATGCTCTCAGCCTCCAAACAAAAGCACGTGGTGGGCTCACATCATTTGCCTTTGCAACACTTCCATTAGTCAGACTGAAATAACCAGTTCTGCTAGAAACTTAATAAAAAGCTCTTCTAGTCTGGAATGTGATTTGGGAAACATCCAAGCTTTTTTGTTCCAAAGTGATAAAGTTGAGGCGGAAATATAATGTGCCTTGTCATGTTTAAATTTAGCAGGAAACAATGACTGAGAAAAAAATTGTATATCATCTCTAACTACATTGTCAACCCTATTCACTCTGATTCTTATTGTCTGTGTGCAGTAGGACCCTAGGCTCTGGTGAAAGGCACCGACAGCTTGTCTGCTGTTTCCAAAGTCTGGGAGTCAGGACGCGGTGCCCGTTGTCCCAGGGCAGGGACCTTCAGCCTTGCCATACCTGGGGCTGCTCTGTCTTACCCCGGCTCCACAAGCACCTGGGAGGCTTTGGAGGGTGACATAACCCCCCTGTGTTCCTGGTCCTCCGTCATCCTGTAGGAAGCACTGCCAAGCACAAGACATGTGCTTAATGAGCTGGACACCGCACCACGGGGCTTGGGAACAACTGCCAGGAGAGCATAAAAGCTGAGGACGCTGGAAAAGGCAGTATGGGATTATGCTGTTTGAGGGCACCTGTGCAAGGGCTTTTTATTTTTCTCTTTCTGTCGATGGAAGAAGACCCTTTATGAAAAGACATTTCTGCTTAATTTATAGCTAACAATAATTTGATAAATACCTTTGCCTGCTCCTTGAGAACAGGAAGCGTTTCAGGCACTGCCTGTCACTTAGGATGTTTGCCCCAAACTAAACACCAACTGAACCATCAGGATGCCTTAGCCCTTGCTCCCTACTAGAAGTTATAGCTGGGAGCGCATTCCCTGTGTACTTAAACCCACCCCAGACTGGGTGGGCCTGTGCAAGAGCGAGGAGGGAGGGGGCAGGCAGGGCAGTTCTGGTAGGAAGAGCAAGAACATCTCTGCTCTGACCTGCGGTTCCAGACTGGCGCAAGGCACCTGCCTGAGCAGTGCTGGAGGGGCTGGTGGATCTCCGGTGGCTTGTGCAAAATGAAAGGAGCAGTTTATAGGAGTGTCTTTTCTCACCTGAAATTTCCCATGTTTCAAAGCAAGCCCTCTCAGCATCAGCCACGCTGCAACATCAACAGGAAAAATAACAATGATGCCTAAGGCGAGCCTTCCCTTGCAAGCTTAACTCTGGGTCAAATTGGCAGATTGGTGTGGTGAAGAAGCTTTGATTAACCCTCTGCACAGGCTATTCTCAGACATACTAACCCTGGGGTTGTCAAAAGCACTGTAGCTCATTGAAAAAAATCACAATGAAGGAAGCTTGAACTACTTTTAAAATTGAAGATGACTACTGTTAGACTATTTTGGTACTAGAGTAGGTGTAGAGTTTGAGGGTCAAAGTCTCCCACCATTGTTTCCGTGGAGAAGCAGTTCAATGCCAGCTCTTGTGTTTGGTGAATCGGTCATTAATCACAGGTGCTAGGACCTCATCTGTGCATCACCAGTTTGTAGCCTGAAACATATCTCATATTTGGAGGGAGCTTAGCAGTCCTTCAGCTCTCAGAAGTTTGGCACTTGATGTTATGAATTACATGGTGTTTGTACCTCTCACAATTACATTTGATTTCTTTATGCTATTTGATAGCTCTGTGCTGTGATGATAGTGTTGTTTTTGCCCCCCTCGATGATGATTCTATCTCCTGTTCCCTCAGCTCTAACACATACAATGTCTGATCTCGGATTGAGCTGGCATCTTCTGGGTGATGTGTATTTGTGTCAGTCAGGAGGGTGCAGGAGCTCAGTTCACATGTTTATGCTCCATTACTCACCCCTGTATTGTAGGAAGGAAAGTTGCTTCCTTCTGTGCTTTTCTCTGGGTAATTGTAATTCTACAGCTCAATAGCTTTGAATTTATTCAGCCTAGCTGGATATTATCAGTTTATTTTTATGTGTGTGGAGAGACAGAGCCAAGGAGAGAAAGGGAGGGGGAAAAAAACCCTATCGCTCTTGTAGGGCTTACAGTGGGATTTACACTGAAGCATGAAATTCTTCATATAAATATTTTAGGACTCTTATCTCTGCAGAGATTAATCTTGGAAATACTCCCAGGGGAAACAAAGGTGGTTTGTTCTCAGCCTCTTCCTTGCCTTCCCTTTCTGCACCGAGGGTGCAGGGGGTTCCCGTGGCTCTGGCTGCATCTCTGGAGGCTTTCACCCCACTGTGTGGAGGGGGGCTGGGGCCAGATCTGGGTCACAGGAGCCGAGCAGTGCCTGTGGCCGGGCAGGAGGTCTTGGCTAGGCCAGGAGCAATGGTGGGTTGCTGTGTGGAGATTCCTAGACTGCGGCTTGGCTCGAGTTAGTAGTGACCGTGGTGTCGGGCTTCTGCCATCGCACCCTTGGCTGCAGGGTCTCCTGGTATGTGCTGAGCTTCAGGTGCATCCACCCTGGCTGGCTGGGACAAAGGCCCTGCCCATGGGCCTTGGAGGTGCTCTGTGGTTCAAGGTCCTGCCAGTGTGGCTGGCACAGCTGTGGCAGACCCCACTCTCGACGGAGGGCATGGTGCTGCAGTCAGCTTGGCCCAGCTTTTGGCAAGAGATCAAATGCAGCAGGGAGCAAATCTCAGTGGGTTCGGTTTGGCCAAGAGCATGTAACATGAACGCTTTTTCATGGCTTAACCGAGATCCTGTGCAGTGGTCTGCCCATCTCAGGAAAACCGTTTCCCTGGAGGACAACGCACGCTCTGCTCGGAGCGCGGCTGTGCCGTGTGTCAGCACCAGCACCTTTCCCTTGTCCGCGTCAGGCACGGGGCACTGCCCCTGTGCGACTTGGGACCTTGGGCAGGACGCTAAGAGCACATCCACCATTGAGCACTGTGTGCTGTGTGAACGCGTGTGCCTTTCCACGTGGAGCTGTGCTTCAAAGAAAGGCCTGAGGATCAGTGCTTGCCATGCGGCATCTGTCCTCCGGCCCATCTCTGTGTGCCTTTCTGGAGCAGGTCTGCAGCAGCTGCAGTGCTGTTGCTGCTGTTCTCTCCTGCTCTGAGGCGAGCTCCTGTATCCTTTCTTGGCTAGGAGAGGAGCTGGCTCCACTCCTTGGGGTTGCAAAGGTGTGGGACAGCCAGGGCACAGACCTGCTCAGGCCTGGCTGATCTCAGGTAGTACACAGCTCTCAAGAGCAAAAGTCTTGAAATCACCACAAACCAATTAATGTTTAAAATGGCCAACGTCAGATCTGTGGTTTGCATCACAGGTAGCGGAAGCTGCCTCAGTGAGCTGGTGCAGCAGTGCTTGGGGGCTCATCAGAGGTTGTTAGCTGATTAACAGAGGAGCTGCGAAGGCTTCTGCCAGGGCTTTGCCACATTCACCCCTTTCCTCTGATCTTGAGAGCAGCTTTCTGGGATGTGAGATGTTTGATGCCTCTTCAACCCCCAAAGGGTTATTTGTGATGGGGCTGTTGGGAAGGAAACCTCTGAGCAGCCCCCTTGAGCTCCCGGTGGTGGCTGGGCTCTCCTCCATTGCTGCTGGTGGATTAAACCCCGGAGGCTAGGGATCAGCAAGGTCTTTCACAGCTGTATGGGTTCCTTAGGCGTGACTGTGGCATCACTGCTATCTGAATTGGCATGTTACCTCCAGAACTTGAAATATAGCACTGGAATTTGAAAGGAAGCTTTAGTGTTTAACCGGGGCCTTGTGAGAGCACCTTTGCATAGAAATTCCACCTCAGGGTTATTGACGGGTTCTGATTTATTCATGAGATTAATTATGTTGTCTGGGTCGTGCAAGCCATGCAGTCACACCACCAAGAATTCATGGTTCATTGTCGTCTCCCTTCACGCTTTGTAAGAGGAGAAAAATGAGCCGTGTGACAGGGAAATCAGAAATAATATTAGAAATTTTTCAAGGATTTAGTGAGCATTCAGAGCTTCAAGCCTTTCTCATTCTATAATAAACTTTTGAGAGAGAAATATAAAATGCAGTTTTTGTGCCCTCACTGTAGAATTAACAACTTGGAGCAAAGAACTTGGCAGCTAGGTGCTTCAGTGTTTTGGCGCTTTCTGTAAGAATTCTATTTGCAAACAAAAGGAAAAAATTAAGACTAAAAGGATAAACAGAGTGAAGACCAATTTAGCAGGTAACTGTAGCATGAGGATCTGAGGTAGATGTGTTTATGCAGGATTGCAGCTTAGCAAGTAGTTTGGTAGGAAACAATTTCACTCACAGGGGTGCATTGCAAGTACATTTAAATTTGCAGGGGTTCAAACTATGGCATTGGATGTGATTTAATGTACTGTTTTTCTCACATTTCACACACCCCGCCCCCATTAATATGTCAGAGATGAACATAAAGGTCAACGCAGAGATGTGCCTGGAGTGACACTGGTGCAGGAATGATTTGAAAATGTCATTCTATGGTGTAGCTGGAAAAATGCTATAGCAGGTATAGGTGCCAGGAAAACGCAGAGATGTAAATCTCTTTGGGGTGTGAGCTCGAGTTGTAATGCTGTTCGACCTCAGGTCTTCAAAATCTTATCTGTCGTGTTATTTCCTGATCTAGCAAGTGATATTTGTCCCTGTTCTTGAAAGTTTCCTCTTTCTTTTCTCTGCTGAATGACTGTGATTATCGTTAAGTCATCCAAAATAGTTAATTTGCATCCAAAGAAGCAGGCTTGCTACAAATTGCCATGATCACAGTTCTACAGCGTCTGTTACAGACCATGTAAGTGCATTTGCAGTGCTGAAGGAGCCATAAAAATACTTGTCACAGCAGCTACCCACAGAGGAGGCGACGAGGGGAAAGAGCAAGAGGGATCCAGGCTCTGGCAGATGCAAACATCTGCTGGCGGGTGCCCCCGAACCGCATCCCACCGAAAGCATACACAGCTGCGAGGCATCTTGTATTCTCAGGTCTGACTCCCAGACAGCCTAAGCAGCCAGAACAGATGGAAAACAACCATAAGGCACCCACGAAACAAATTTGCGAGATAAAACAATGCACCTACTGGGTGATCACCCTGGAGCTGGCTTTGTCGCACAGGCAGCATCCAGGCCAGCACTGCTGCTCTGCAAGAAGCGCAGCGTCAGTTGCTAGTCTGCATTCGTGCACTTCTAACTCGCCACGGGAGGGCAGACTTTTTGTGTTCGCGTTTATAATAAACAGAAGAATGCAAGGTTTTTCCAAAGTGAAGGGGAGTTTAGATGTTGTTACTCCTAGGAGAAGCTAATCTGTGCCTTGTGCACGCTGGCCATCTCCTAGGTGACTTGATCCTCAATAGACTGTGGATCTGAGTTGTATAATCATGCACAGAGTATAAGGAAGCCGTGGAGATGCTAGGACAGTGTTGTTACCGAAATGCTAACGATCCATCATGGCATTTCCAATGGAGAAGTGCTCTTATTTGGCTACATTTGTGAGTTTTTGCTGGCTTCAGAGTAAGCTGGCCAAGCCGAGTCAGTTCACAGCACTCAATTTCCTAAACAGGAGGCAAATAAAAACCCAACCAAACAACAAGAAGCGAGTGTTAAGTAAATACACTGTCATTTCTACACACCAGTTGCTTAGACAGGTAAACATTGCAATGCAGGTGTTGAGGATTAGCAAGGTTTAAGGGCATGCTTAGAAAACAGTTTAAAAAAGGTTTGGAGAAGTTAACTGGGCTGTTTAAGGCAAAAGTTTACATGACCTCTTTTCCTCATTGTTCCTCAGAAAACCACACTCTTAATTAATTTGTAAAACACCTTCACCACTGGCATAGTTTACTCCTCCATTTGCAACAGTATATCTTCACTTAGCTCGCAAATAGCAGAGTGAACTCCTTTTAAAGACCCATTTTTGCAAAACACGAATATCACATAAGAACAAAATTGATTGCTGAAATAAAGGGTGATAGCTGCAATATTTTATGTTTATACACTACTTCTAGGAGATCTGGAGAAGAAGTCACAAAACCCAAAAAGCATGTGCAGTTTACTGAAAGATGGATAGTCTTTCAGTGTTTGCAGCACTATTAGTTATTTATAATGTTTTTCATCCATTACACTGAGAGTTTGCTCATTGAAAAGCAGCTTGCCTTCTGGAGAGCAGAGCCATTTGCAAGATGGAATGAAGCTAAGGAAACAGCAAAGAAATCTTCTTGCATAGCAAACAGAGGGAGAAGGGAGAAATGGTTGATTGGAAAAAAACAGTCTTAACCTCCTCTCCACCATAAAACTATTGGAAAAAGTACTTTCTCACTAGCAAGCTATACTGTATGAAAGGAAACATTAATGAACAGTGTTCCCTGCAGCTGAGCAGTCAGGGTAGAAAAAAGACATGCTCCTATGGTTTAAGCTAATCAGCTGTCAGATTTTTTTATCTTAGTGGGACTTGCTCTGATATATCTTCATCCAGACCTAATGGGCTAATGGGTTTGTTGTACTGTGCTGGTGGGTGCTGCTTTCTGGGGTAGATTTCCCTATTGTGTATGTTTCTGAGCACCTTCTTGCCTTGCGTCATAACGCTTTCGAGGTCAAATATGTTCCTCTTCACAATACCCCTCTGTTGCAGCCAGAACTGATCCTGCTGTTTTACAAATATAAAATGGGAATCCAGGGTATGTAGGCTGCAGGCGCGCTCTCCTACGTGTTTAGGGCTCTGAGTGATTAAGATCTCTCAGCTGACTTCAGTGCTGGATGCCTCCCAGCCCCAGTGTGCTCCCTACGTCTGTGATGGTCACGCTTGCTCCCAGGCACTGTGCCAGCACCTGACGGCACGCTCAGACCTTGCGTCTGGCAGCTGAGTCTCGGCTCTGTGCATCCTCACCCTCTCCGCTCCGGCGGTGTTGGTCATGTCCGAACCCACGCTGGCCTGATGTGGAGCCGTCCGTGCTGCACCACTGCCGTTCGCAAGGCTCCGTGCCACTGCAAAGCCCGTTTGTCAGCAAGCGTATCATCCCCTCACCGTGCTATCAAAATAGCTGTCTCCTGGAAGCCTTAAATAATTCTGTTTAAAACACAGTATTATCATAATCCCAGCTTGCTCTCTTTTCCTCAATGTCATTTCATTAAAAAGAGCCTGGACAGACTTAAAAGCCACCATAAATTTTCAGCCGACCTCCAGGTCTGCTGCCCCACAAGGACAGCAGACATGGAGGGAATGCCTGAGTTACACAAGGAAAATGCTGGTTTCAGCCATTTGCAAAAGTGGGTGAAAATCAGAGATCCTTGCAGGACCGTCTCGGCACCTGCACCCCCGGCTGTGGGCCAGGTGCTTGTCCCGTGCCAGTGTGCTGGCCTGAGCCCCTGCCTGCCGGGTGCTCCCCCGGCAGCCATCCCCTTTTTGGGGCAGGAGGGGACAGTCTGCCCAGGCAGTAAGAGCAGGCTGTCTAAAGGCTAGAGATCCTATGACTGTATTCCAGCCCAGTCTGGTGCCCATCTTTTCTGCTGGGCTCCTGTAGCTGTAAAGTGTGCATTTCAGTTCATTTTTACTCAATGTATGTGCTTAATTTCTATCATGACTTCAAAGAGACTGAAGAACAATAGTAACAGTTTGCTCTAGGCCTGGAATATAAACCTTCTCCTATTACTCTTTCTTCCACCTCTCATGCATAAACACAGCCTTGCACACTTTTAAGCATACACTGAATGTGGTTCATTTATCTACTTTCAACTATCAGTTATACATTTTTCTTTGGGTGGTTAACCTAGCTTCCTCAAGATAAAGCTGTCCAGGTTTTTTTCCCTTCAGAATAACATCTGTTGTTGCTATGCTGGGCATATGAATTTTAGGCTATTGGAAAAATGCGCTCTATTCCTTGCTGTTTACGGGAAAGAGAATGTTTTTTTCCTAAGCAGTAGCTGCACCATAGACCTTGTGCACTGTGTGTTCCAGAAGAGGGAAAGGGGCCACTGAAGGGACCAGTGAGCACCAACCTGCGTATGCCTTTGAAGCATTAAAAGAGATCTTGTTCCAAGCAGCGCGTGGGGAGGATTTCACTTGGTAGCCTGCCTCGGCGCCGTGAGGTGACCTCGGCTTGGCAGCAGCAGCCCCGGTCCCTGGGCAGCAGGAAGGGGCGGTGGGCTCTTGGCCTGGCCGGCTCCCAGCCCTGGGCTTGCTTGGCTGCTAGTGCCCCACTTTCCTCCACGTCCTCTCCAGGGGGAGAAGTGGCAGGCTGGATAGAAGCGTTGAGCAGTGCGCCAGCTGGAGCACTGAGGCACTGAGAGCCTGGAATTGCAGTCCATGCAGGCAGCCAAATGTTTGAAGTCTCCAATTAAAAAAAAAAAAAAAAAAAAAAAATGGGGTTTACTCTCCATGGGCAGCATTTACTGGATATTGACAGCAGCGGTGGCGAAACAGCTGAAAGCTGAGAGCAGTTTTGGAAGCTGTCTGTCCAGAAGAGGAGGGCAGCAGACCCCCAGAGGGGCCGAGTGCTGAGCCTGGAGCAACGTGTGGTGCTGCGGGCTTTGCTGGAGCCACAATGCGACTGAAGGAGCCCAGCAACGCTGCTGACTTTTAGATGTGGAATCCTCTTCTCTTACCCCTGCAGGACTGATGTGGTAAGGTTTCATCTAGGAGGGATTATGTTTCTTTTAAGTAGTTAAGAAGGAATTGGATAGTCTTCATGAATCTACACTCTTTCTAGTGGGAATCTGTGGAATCATGTTACTGGAAATAAAGCTGTGGGTTTTTTTCTCTTTTAAATCCAAACAACTTTCTCAGAAACTCACATTTGAACTAAGATACTGGTTTGTTGCGGTTGTTTTTTTTTTAATTTTTTTTTACTTTGAACCTAAGTCCTACTTATTCTAATATTTGGAAGCAGCAGAGACCATGTTCCTAGGGCTGCCATAGCTGTCAGACTTGAAGAATTGTGTAAAGCACAGTAGAGTCATAAAAATACTCAGAAACCTGATGGCAAAGTGTAAAAAGGGAAGAACCAAGTACAAACCACTAAGATATTTATTAACCTTCCGTGGTGAAGTTGCTGTGCATGCTTGGAACGTTTGCTGTGTCTCAGCTGGATCATTGCTTGTTAATTTAACAAGGGAAGTTGTGTTAAGGAACAAATGAATTGTGAGCTTGTAAGAAGTACAGCTGTCCTGATTTGGGATACTCAGGTTGAATCTGGGGTGGAAAAACAGACAAAAGCTTGGTGTTGAGGTTGATGAGCTAACATCACAGGGCCTTGAAAATAATGGGTGCATTGGGTGCCACTGTTGTCGGACTGGCATGGCAAGGTGGTAAGATTCCCCCCAACACACACATGTGCCATGAAGAGAGGTGATGATTTTCAGGCATGTAGAGCTGGGGTCGCCTGGCTGTCCCCCATGCCAGTGAGTGTTGTGGGAGCAGTGCAGGTGCTCCTGTCTCCCAACACCCTGAGGTAGCCTGCAACCACTGCCTGCTTAGCAGTCAGCTCTTTAAACAGCGAGATTAAGTGGAATTGCTTAAAGCTCATTTTGTATTTTAATTAAGGATGTATTAATTTGACTTAGTTACTGAGCACTGACTACTTTATGCATTCCTAATTTAATGAGCTAATGGTGTGGGGATAAATAATACATGATGGAGTATATCTTCATAGTGTTAAATTTTTCTGTTTTACAACAATTTTAATACATCTGTGTACAAGTCAATTAAATCCACAGTTTATTCCTGATTACAGTGATTATTGGGCTTCTGCACATCATGAAACCTAACAGAAAAGTCACTGTGGCAAACAGTAGGCTAGTGAAAGCCAGCTATCATGAAGGTAAGCCCGAGCAGTAGCTAGGATGGGTTGAAGCTCAGTGTTTTGTGTGAGCGTTGGTTTGGTAAATGTAGGTTTCAAAATCAAGCTCTTATTTTTTGACTCTGTGCTTAGGAAACCTAGAAAGCTTAAGTACAGCTCAGTCTGGAGTTGATGGTTTTGTCTGCTTGTATGTTAAAATGAAGAGAAATACTATGGTCTTTCTGTACTTTTGAACTGAAACTACCTAAAGTTATTCATTGGTTTACTGAGATGAAGGTACAATCCAGGAAGAATAAGGGACATAACACATGGGGAAAAACTTGTCTGGGTAACCCCTGTAGTTTACTTAAACCTCTGACAGTTTGCTGTAATGCTACCATCACAAGGACTAATTTCCATTATACATCGTTCTCTTCTGAACAGTATATACTTCCTTCTCTCCAGGCAAAACCCTATGGATTTCAGTTAGATGTCCCAAGGGAGTTTGGCACTAATACCTGGAGGTGTCTCCTGGCAGCATGCAGCACCGGTCCTGCTGAGGTGGCTTTCATTATAAAGATGATGTTTACTGAGAAGGGACAACCATCTCAAACTGGACCCGTGCTTATAATCCAATGTGACGTTCAATCATTAGGGAGAGTCAGCACTTTAAAATAATTAAAAATGCTTAAAAAACCAAAAAACTTATCTTGTTAACAGGAGACCAATTGTTCCTGGAATCATACAATGAGGCAGCCAAGCTGTGTCAGAAATCTCTGAAGTCCAGAAGCCTCCTGTGTGAGTGTCCAGAAAACCAGCTTTAAGTGCTTGAATGGTCTTCATTTCTTAATAGCTGATTGTGGTGAAACAGCCTGTTACCGGGGGTTTGATGGATGTGGGGCAGGAGCACTGTGCACGGTAGCTTGCCTCACAGTTGAGAAATAAGCCTGAGGCTTTTGGTCCTAGTGCATTAAACTTGAGTCCTTCCAGGAATCTCTGCATTTTACATTTGGGGGTTTTGTTGTTACTTGGACTCAAATGAGTCTTGATGTAATGGAAGCTAAGTGACATATGGTATTCTGAAAGCCAGAGGCTTCTGGGATCGCTGGTGAGAGAGATGTTGCTGATAAAGTTGGAAATGACACACGCTTCAAGTCCCCTCGGAGAGGGAGTGGGTTTCTTTTGCTCCTGCTGCTGCTTAGTGGCTGTGGTGCCTGACCTGTAACTTGGGCTCCAAGCCCGTACCGACGAAAACCACACAGTGATTGTGAGATGTAGCTGGGTTTAACTGCAGAAATAAAAGGCTAATTGTAAGCTGGCTTGTTCAGGATGGGTGCCTGGATTTCAGTGAAGCACTGCTGGCTTACACCAGCTGAGGATGCAAGGATGGGTTTCCTTTGTGCTATTAACACTTTGTATTTAGAACTGGATATTGCATTCAAGTCTAAGCTCATTGTGAAGCACTGCAGTGCATGACAAATAATCTTATACATCAACTTGTCAAGATTACTTCTTTCAAGTAGTATTAAGAGTTATTCATTCAGAAAGTCAGACATTTCTTCCCCTGGGGCATATCAGCATACAGCACAACTTGTTATTATTAACTGTGATAATGTTGGTTATAAAGAGACAAACGTGAGTCAGGAAGACAATGGAGCAGAGGACAGCCATCTCCCGGCAGCATGGTAGACGGGCTAACCCGCGCGCACATCTGTCTCGCCATGGACTGCTCGCCTTGCTGTCTGTCTTGGTTTAACCACGAGTAGTGAATAAGAGGAAAGAAGAAAGAATAAAAGGAGATAAATGAATATGCAGGAAAATAGAGACATGGGTGGGAGGAGTGTTTCATTCCACTCTGAACAGATGGTGAGTTGTTCAGGTTTAAAGACTGCTGCAAGATAGATATCCTGTTGGCAAATATCACTCAGTCTTGTCATGTTTTGGGAAGAACTTCATGTGTTTTCGAATTTCTACTGATAATTTGAAGACACTCGTTAAAATTTTGAATAAAATGAAAAATGGATGTTCCTTTCCCAAGTCTACTAACTCTGCTTAGGAAATTGCCTGGCCCTTGTTTTGTACGAGGCTAGAAGGTGCTGTTTACAGCTGTCAGTTGCAGTGTACCAAGCAGCTGTGTGCAACGATCAAGCAAGTTGTATTTGCTGACACGGGAATGCAGAGGAACATTTGAAATACTGAGACATACTCTCACCCTGAGGCTGAAATCCTCTTTTTCTAGCTTGCCTCTGGAAAAGCTTTTTACCCTGGGTTCACAGCAGGTTGCAAGCCAGCTTCGCGTGTCCCCTAGTGACACTGCTGCAGCAGTGGCAGGATTAATGTTTGGCTGATGGCTTGTGAGATGAGAATGACCATGTTTCAGTACATAATTTCTCATGGCAGTAGTAATGTTCTTGGATTTGTTTCTATGCTTTAATAAGTAATTAGGCTTTCACAGCTGATGGAAAATGTATTTTCACTTTTTCCTGTTAAACTGGATGCTTCTTTTATTCAGATTATTAGTGCTGTAATAACAAACTGAAAACCCTCCCATGCTAGTTGGAATGGCCAAGGGAATGGACATGGTTCCTCAAAACTTAACAAGGTTCCTCACCCAGGAACTAGCCATTTCAGTTCCTGTGGTGGTCCATGGGAATCAATAGGGTCCTTCAGTTTTAGATGGCCGTTACAGTTCTCTATGAATCACCTCAAAAGGCAGTAATACTGTGTGCATTGTTTTCGTACACTCAGGCTGAGCAGTCACTCTCTCTTAGGGAGAGCATGGCACTGAGTTTAGAGTTAGGTAGAGAATACTGAACTTCGTGTTTCTTTAATGTTTGCCTTTTTTCAGCAAGACCACTGGATGTTTTTTGTCTCTGATTGTGAGATCCTATCATTTCAATATTTATGAGAAAACATGGGAACACTGGCAGTTTTAAAATGTTGTGGTGTTCCATTTTGACGTTTTTACTACAAAAAGCTACGGTCATTTTGTTTGGAAGTGATTTCTTGTTTCAGTGCATATTTCATCAGTTGTAAAAACACTTTTATAAACAAAGGGCTGTAAACCAAGCAAATATTTTAAATATATGGGAAGTCTTCCAATTAACCCCCAAATGTATTTAAAACGTTACTGAAATTTTCACTTCCTGAAAATTTGCAATGCTTTTGCTTTCTGGTGCGATTGTGGATATTTTGAAAAAATCTTATTGTCCAAATGAAATGGGAATCTATTTTCTAGCCAGCTAGAGAAGAAAAGCAGGGAGGTTGGAAGCTCTAAAGCTATCTGTGGAGGAAAAAGACACTGTTGTGCCAGGAATTATTCCAGAAAAGATAAAAGAACTGTAGTGGTTGTCTTACAAATTAATATTTTTCATAAAATAGAAGAGTGAAGTGGTCAACCTCTTTTATATTTGCAATGGCATGAGGGTTAGTACTAGTTAGCAGAGACATGCTTAGTAAAATCTTAATCCATTTTAATTCCCAGTTGATGCCCAGAGGATTGGGAGAACCAAATCTTATTGTCAGGTTCCACCCTGATCATCAGGTACAGCAACTTATCCCTTCCCCTTATTCAAGGCATGTTATATCAGTCCAGCATATGCAGTCATTAGTTTCTGAGTATACTCTTTACACTGAAGAACCTATATAATACATGATAAATATTATTAACAGTATAGGAAAGTATGTGCTCAAGATTAAAGTTGAATAGTGCTCATTGGTTTACAACAGATCTTGGCCCATATGATGGAGAGTATTGTTTTAAATTTGAGTTCATGATGCAGCAGCAGAGGATCAAGTGCTGGGTAGTTTTTCTGAAGTTAAGTCAACACTATAAATCAAACTGCAGGAGGACCATGATTTAATTCATTAACAGTTAGAAGATTAATGACAGCGCTATTAAATATTTGATTAAATTAACACTAAAGTATTTAAACATTGTTTTTCAAATAATGTTTGCTCATTAATTAGAATGGCTAAATTTTCAAATTAATTAGAAGTGTGCGTTGTTGGTAAGAAATAAACCCACGTGCTTTTCCGTTCCTGGGGTGCTCTCAGCATTTTCCCACCACACTACACAGCAGAGATGAATAATCACGGCTGTTACCTTCCACAGGCAGAGCTGTTATTTTTCTGGATCTGTATGCACAGCCGGACTGAGAGAGTCTCAGACCAAACGTGCTTCAGGTCTGTCTGCCACCCCAGTCCTCGGGCACCCTGTTCCCAGATCTGTTTGCTCATTAGCGAGATTAAACACCTTCCGGAGTTAAAAGCCTGTGGTCATCACTTGAGGAATCCTGTACTGCAGTTACAAAGGGAGAAATGCTGACGGCACATTACCACACAGAGAGGGCACGCAGCAGTGGGGTGCTGCGAGAGCTCAACACGCACCTCTGTGCTGCCAGCTCTCCTCTCCAGCAGCCCTGGGACATGTCTGCCGCAAGGTGCCCTCCCCACACAGGCTTGCTGGGGTGTTTATGAGCCCGAAGAGGTGCGCAGGTGGGGGCTACAAGTCTCCCAAAAGTGCCAGCTGTGAGCTTGCCCTGGAACCTCACTGCTCTCCCTTGCTTGTGCATGGAGCTGCTCTGAGACCCCTTTGCACACCAGCCTCTTCGAGGATCCTGAGAGCATCTTGGGCGCTTTGACTTCTGAAAATGCTTAAAATCAAGGAAGTTCTTCATCTCCCAGTTGTCTTCATCTCAACAGATGGGCAGGCCTGAGTTTTCAGTGATATAAAGACTTCACAGCACTCTAAAGGAGCATAAAAATGGGATTAAATGCCACTTACATCCATTATTACCCACTGGATAAATAAGAGTTCTGTGCATAAGGTCAAGTGCTGGTAAAGTTACGCTAGTAGACGTTTTGCCCCATAATTTTTTTAGAAAGGGAGGTGTCCATCTTTCTCCAGAGATGCGGAATTCCCAGTCATCTGAAATGCCCTGTGGCACAGACTGCTCATAATGGCCATGGTCAGTAAGCACTGCAGGTGACACAAATAAATGTCAAGCAGAAAGCTTGAATTAAGACAAAAATTCTTAAACGTCTCGCGTGTATTGTTGTATGAAGCAAATAGGATTACTTCAGACTCGGCGCCAGGCTCTTAAAATGTAATTTTCTGTGTAAGAAAGTAAGTGTGAAAATCTTAGTGATGGATGCCTTCACAACAATCCAGTGGATGAGCCATTTTCCCCTACAGAAGTCAAATGCAGGAGGTGGAAAACATTCCTCCGCTTTCATTGCACCATTTATCATTATTACAACACCCTGTATCAAGAGTTAATTAAGACTTGTATCCATTCTGTCTGAGCAGATGATCAAGAGCCAGGCATGCATTCGCACGTTTTGGGCTGGAGCGGTTTTTGTTATCTGCAGCACTCCATGCCTGTTACAGAGATGAAAGGGATAAATCCTCTTAACAAATTGTTTCCCTTTTTCCATTTATTGTGTCCCTTTGCCTCTGTGTCTCCCATGCCTTGCTGTCATTGCGATAACAGGATAGCAAAGGCAGTCCTCGCCGAGGAGTCGGGGCGATGCAGGTCCCTGCACAGCCTGTCTGGAGGTCCTCTCCCCACTGCCCATCGCCTGCGCCACTGGCTGATGGACACCCTGTGAGATCTTGCACCTGTCTGGCAAATGCATTGCGGTTTTGTGTTACCAAATGAATAACAAATATGTGGAATTTCTTCCCATCTAAATGAGGTCCCTGGGAACAACTCTCAGCTAGCATAAATCTGAGTAAAGGAAACCTGAAGTTTAGACCGTACGGTATATTTCAATTCTAAATTTATTTCATGACTTACTAGAGATGACTAGAAGCACCAGCTTCATTGAAGCTCCCTCCAAACCTCCTACATTCACTGGGTGCTGTGGGTTCGCCAGTGTCCTTCCCATCGCTGCTGCTATTTTTTAATCGAATACCAGGAGGACTTGCGGTACCTCAGGTGCATTGCCAGGTCTTACCCTGTAGGGGCTGGATTTCTTGAATGAGCTCCTCCGTTCCTGAGCACAAGCTTGGACACAAGGACAGATCTGAAACAGAAATATTCTGAAATGCCCAAGGATTCTTCTGCACTTAAGTCTTCTGGTCAGTGGGGGTTTCCTCATTTAAGCTCCCCTGTGTCAGTCCAGATTGACCTAGTTATGATAGATTCGCTCCTAAGGCTTAGCCATCTTGAGTTTATTCACCTCCCACCACTGTGGAAGAGGAATTCCTAGTCTCTCGGCATCTGAAATGTTTTCTTTTTTGGGCAGTTTATCTGATACCCTCTACTGGCATGAAACTGTATGGTTGCTGCTATAACCATGTGAAGACACCATGAAATAGTGATCAACTGGTAGAATTACAGATTTAACTGAGGATGATGATGAAATGCATTTGTGCCTAGATTCCCAATCACCTTATCTAGTCTGAAATCAAACTGATCTGCTTAACTGCCTCTTTGCAAAACAGCAGCTGCTCGATCTCTTCCTATTGAATGCCTTGGGTAAATAACACATGTTCATGGAAATGCAGTGACTTTTCATGTTCTCTGTGAAGCAAAAGCAAGAAAAATGAGTAAGTACGAGCTGGGGCTAAGTAAGAGTTTTAAAAACCAGACTATAAACATCTTTTTTTTTTTAAAAATTTCATGCATATGTTTCTAAAAAGTTTTACTGTCTAAAATGGGTTACTGAAGCCTACTAAGGAAGGTGTTTTTCATGCATTGTGTGATCTGACTTCCTGCCAGCAGTATGCTAAAAAAATAAGAAAAAAAAAAAAAAGTTTGAAAAGCAAAAGGAAGGCAGGCAAGAGCATGCTTTGCCATGGAATGTGTATTTCTTCCCTTTGATCTGTTGTTCCTTCCTGCTACCATGAAGTGGTAACAATGGCTGTATTGAATTACACCATGTGTCAACAGGCATTTGATGTTAACAGAATGAATTATTACCACATCATTTGGACTTTTCTGCTCTACTAATTTTGCTGTATCTTCTATTTTGGTCATTTGCCCTACATTTTAAAAAGCAAATTACTGTCCCACATTTCATCTCCATTGGGTTGAAAGGGTCTGTACTGCTGTTCTCCAGTGACTCCACTGCAGACGTTTTATCTTGCTCTGCTCTATTAAGCAGCTAGACTGACGGTCAAACAATAAACTACATGAGGCTAGAATTCAGTTCATTTTCACTTATATTTGTTAATTATTATTTACATCTAGTAGTATTTCCAGGCGTCTCTTGAGTAGTTCTGCCAGCACCCAGTGTACCTGGGGGACTGATATTGCAGTCTGTATCTCAGGTCCTGAGAGGCAATTGTAACATCAGTCCCAACCACATCAGTGTCTGTCCAGTAACTACGTCTCTTAAACACCTCTGGAAATGCCAGCTGGTGAAGTTTGTCTTGAAGAACACGTCTTACAGTGACAGTAAAGAGTCTAAATATTTTGAGCTTTGTCTGTACCGGGGATTCCTGCACTGAAATAGTGTAGCAAGCAAACTAGAGCAAGGGCAACTGCTCTCACTCTCTTTCCACACTTCCAAATTCAACAGAAATCAAAAACATGCCTAAGAAACTTCGCCAGTAGAAGTTTGTGCAGGAAAGGGGTTAATACTCTACTAATTGTAATTCCATTGTGAGATAGTAATGCTGGGGGTGAAAAAGTCTTTCTTTTATTTGTATACCCTAAACCCAGCATCTTTTTGTGTGCCATATATGCATGCTGAAGCCTAGACTTTCGCTCAGTAATTCCTGTGTCTAGCACTAGAACGTCTGTTCAAACTAAAATGTGTCTTTTCAAAAGATATCTGATCTTTAAAGAGTCAAATTATGAAGAAAGTACCACATCCCCTGCTTGTGTGTTGCTATATTTAATTATTTCACTGCCTAAAATTGGGCTTATGTCTATACTTTTATACATTAATGATGATGTTCTACATAAATTCTCTGTGAAGAAAACAGGAGTATTGTATATTTCTTTCTTTCAGTGATGCTCAGTGAGGATCACAAGAATGAGGGGGTTTCAGTGTAGAAAGATGGGAGACTGCTGTGAGCAGCTGGAATGTGTCTGATGAGGTGTACAGGCATGCTCATCCATAAATGTCTGTCCCTGACAGCATATTAAAATGGCATCTATTTTTAGCATAGGAAGAAAGGTCCCATGTAGTTTCTTCTGAAAACTGTTAAGGCACTGTATGTCTTATTTGCCTTTTTCTTTTCAATTAAAAAAAGAAAGACCGTGTCTTTTTCCTAGAAAGGTCAGTTCATCCTGCATCACTGAGCTTTCAGAGAATATGCAACACTGGCATGGCAATGTTTTGGTCATGAGATGTCTCAGGCACTTTTTATTGTGTTCTTTTTTAGTAATTACATTTTATTTGCCTTTGGTGTACTTGTACCTAAATCCAAAGTCTTACGAGAGCCTCAGGTTTGTCAGATATCCAAAAGCATCGCAGGTTCTTCTGTGACTTCTCTGATGTGCGCCGAGAGCTCCCGCAGATTTGAGAGGTGCTACTCGCCTTTCCAAAAGCTTGTTTATCAGTATCTGTTCATGCTCAGCTGAATGTCTGTAATTTAGTTCTGATGATCTCTACAGTCCTAGGTGTCCATTCTGCACGTACTCTTGCTGGTACCCCGGGTTCACCTAGCACTAGAATAGGCGCTCAAATTCAAATTCTTTGCAACGCAATGACGAATAATGCAAACCCATTAACATTTTAGTGCTACCCAAGAGATGCTCCTGAGTGACGATGGCTTTAGTGCAGCCACCTCTCTGCTCACACACGTGTGAGTGCTCTGGATGGTGAGTGCTCGGTGCCTGTGGGGCTGGCTCTCGCTGGCAGCTGTGGCATTGCAGCAACTGGCAGAGGGGTTCTTGTCTCTCCCACTCTCGTTTATGAAATGAGTTAATGAAGAGTGGTTTGGGGGAGTGGTTGGACTTCAGTTAATAAACATGTACTTGGCCAAATTCCCTGTTATGATCTGCCATAAATATAGGCTAATTGGCCACTTAACCCAGTTTAGCAACAGTTTGTGTGGATAAACCTGTAAAAAGCTGTGGATGGTACCAATGGATTTGGCTTCAATTTCTCACCCTTAAAACTCAAATTCAAGTAAGGCTGGAGTCCACAACATAATGATGTGATATAGCAAATTAGTAATTTTCATTGTTTCTTACATTTGACTAAGCCTCAGAAGCAATCCTTACAGCTTTAACAGGTTACATCCTGGCTGACTCCCAGTCCTTTCAGGAAAGACAGAAGTGGAAGCAGCAAAGGAGCAGAGCTGCCCCCCCCGTTGGACAGCACACCTTGGGGTAGAGACAAAGCACAAACAGCTGGGATCTTCTTGATCAGCGCTGTCTTTTGCCATACTTGTGGAACGTTTTGCAGGATCTAGGGCTTTCTCCTGGTCTACCACATGTGCTCCCGCTTTCATGGGTGAGGAACTGTAGCACAGGTACTGTAAGGTCGTCTCTTGAGGAAGTTTATGGGATGACTGGAAACGGGTTAACCAAGCCGAGTCCTGGCTTTCACACTCCTGAGTGGCAAATTAATTTTTGTATCAGGTCTGTGAATTATTTTTCCATTGTCTTTCCATGACTGCGTGCCCATGCTGATTTGATGCAGTGAGTCAGTTCTAAAGAACCAAACCCAATGCTAAGTGATCTGTGCTGCTAAGGGCTATAAGGGACCCAGGAAAGGAGGGATTTTTCACAGGCTGGATGAAGGATGGGTGTTGCCAAGAGGGGCCAAATCCTCTGGGGATGGCAGTGCGTGCTGCAGCCAGAGCTGCTCTGTGCACAGCGACTTGTGCCGACACGATTCACCGGCTCAGCATCTGAGATCAGATATTTCTCTCTAGAGAAATCAAAGGGAAAGTTTCAATAAAAAGCCCTGGAGCCTTCCAGTGTTTATTTTACTACAGTTCTTTCAGTTGTCATGAAGGACAGGATAGGACAAGATCCCGCAAATGTGACTGAACATAGACCGGTAGCTGAAAACCATCTGATTCCTACTGGGAATTTGCTTTTTCCTCAAGTGATTATATTGATTCATGATTTTTTCCTTTTAATTCAGTATTTTCTCCCAAAAAATCATACTCAGATTGACTGAAATTATTCAAACCTGTGCTGAGAACGTTACATTATTTCAACAGAAACCATCTACATTTTTAAAATGTTGAAACATTTTTGTTTCCACACTTTAAGAAAAAATTGTAGTCTGAAGGGTAAACACGGATTTGGTTTCATTTAAAGAAAAACAAACACTCAAACCTTAGCCGATAAACAAGATGTTTCATTCAGTTTCAACTATGCATTTTCCAACTTCATATTACCTGGAAAAAAATGTTTATTGTTTCTGTTTGGTCAGTGAGCCAAGAAATCAGTTATTTGTATAGCTCCACTCTGTTGCTCTCGGGGGGGAAATTCCAATCTCTCAGAAATGATGGGATCAATGAAAAGCTATGGCTTTTTGTGGCATGTGTGGTTATTTTTTGCCGTCTTCACTGGTCTGGATTTCTACTGATCTGACTTCACCACCAGCTTTACCTCAGACAAGCCTGAACTGGTGTCTTGGGCGGGGTGGCTGTGGGCATCTTGGGGATGGGTGTCCTGAGGGGTCCAGCACCCAGAGCTTGCTGGTCCCATGACATCTCCTGGTGCCTCCATGGGAGCCCCACTCTGTCTTGACAAACTGAGCTCTTGACTGCGTTCATCAGTTTCCCATGCTCGTTATCTGTCTATCAGGGCTTTAAAAAGTGTTAACATACTATTTTAATGGTATCTTTTTAAGAAATAATTACTTCACTGTGCCCATAATCCAGTTTGCATTTGACGTGTCACTTCTAATAACCTGCAGAATTTTTCTTTTTCATACAAGAGACCTTATTTGTCACGTTTCTAACAAAGAGCTCATCTCTTTTCATTAAAAACAGGCTTTTCAGCTCAGTGATTTAAAAATAGGAAATAAGATGAGGAACAAATAGAGTCCATGCTGCACAGCTCTGTTCCATATGGGTGAACTGTACCCAAAGGGGAGGAAAAGCAGTGCCTGATTTCTCCCTAGACAGATGAGCTGCAGTGGAGTTATTCCTGGTACCTGGGGATGTATATGGGCACTGGCGGGGCAGAGGGGACCTGCCAGAGTCTCAGAGCCCCTGCGGAAGCGGGAGAGTCTCCTTATCCACAAGGCTCACCCACCTTCACTGGCTTTATCTTGAAAAATGGGGTGAGGATGAAGGGGGTGCATTTCTGGGGTCAGCAGCTGAGTCCCACTGGCAGACCCTGCACTGCCTGTCCGCAGTCCAGCTCGGCCTCTTTCTGTGGAGCTTCTGGGGCACCCGTGGGCTCACGGCTGCCCAGGGATGGTCAGGGATGAGCTGCACGGCCGCCCGACCGAAGCTGGGTTACCCACCTGGGGCTCGGGGGCTGTCCCAGCTCCTCCTGGGAACGGTGCAGGGAATGGTCCCACTCATATCCCCACTCCTGTCGGGGAGCAGGCGTGGGTCCCCCCGGGTGAGAGCAGCCGCAGAGGACTTGGGTGGTAAGCTCTCCACCTGCCTTGCAGGGCCCAGAGGCAGACTGACAAAGTCTGGCAGGTAACCAGATTTGCTCTCCCTGAGTACAGGTTTCCCAAGTGCAAGGCAAAAATGTATGCAAGAGGCTGGCTTAGTGCTGCGTTCACCTTTGTTTAAAAATGTCATGTTCAAATGAGTCAGAAGGCTGTTGATGTGAGGGGGAGTGCGGAAAAGCACGTATGACTAAGCCGTTTTTCTTCTGTACTAGTGGATAATATATGCAAAGTAAGTTTCATGAAATAACATCCAGATCATTTTGTGCAGTCACGGCTTTCAGATTTGTTATTCCTTCTGGGGGTGGGAAAGACTTGTCGATCCATTATGTAAAAATCAAGGGTGAATATTATGAACAAAAAATCATTAACATAAGCATTACAAGAGGGGGAAGTAGTCTGGGGTTTGTGCTTACTGTTTTGTTGTGGATTTGGTTGGTTTTGGGGTTTGTTTTTTTGGGGTTTTTTTTTGTTTTTTTTTAATTCGTGTCACTGAATATATGCCTTTCGAAGGACCTCATACACAGGAATGTCTGCTCTTAGACTCTGGAGTCCTTACCGCTCCTCTCCCCTCCCATGACTGCAGGCATACTGGGGGCCAGTGGTATTGTCCCAGTGCATGTGAACTCTCTCACCAATAACAAGGGTGAAAGATACTGAAAAAACCCTCATGCCTGATGGTGCGCAGAACCATGATGCATGCGTTATAGGCAGGGGGACTGGGAAGAGAGGGCAGAATCTGTCGTCAGCTGGTGTAAATGCAGCATAACCATGTCGAGTTCTGCTTGCTTCTGCACCCATGAACACTAGCCAGGATTTGGTCCTTATTATTTCTGCGTTACTTGCTTATGCCAATGGCTTTTGCATGGAAACAGGAATGCTGTGTAATCACCTCTCATTGCGTATATTCCTAGTGGAATAGCTAATCCTTTGGTTTTGACATAATTAGCAAGATAGAAATTATCATGTCCCCAAACCAAAGACAATTTCAGAAGAAAGGAAAAAAATCTGCACAAAAACTCGGCTAGAACTGATAAACTTTGGATGCAGAAATCTAGTTTTTATGCAAATGCCCTAATTAAAGAAAGAACAAGCCACAGCATCTGCAGAGAATAAAATGCTACACAAGCAGGATTGTTTTCAGACAAAACAGTTTTTTTCTGAGCTCTCCTGGTGGTACCAGCGGGTCTGGGAGTCCCTCAGGACGAGCAGCCTTTCGGAGCTCAGCAAGCAGGCAGTGATGTATTCGTGGTGGTAGTGGAACCGTCAGTGACATCACAGCGAGCTGGAAATGTGTCTATCAAAGCTGCAAGGGCTTAAATAGAAATGATGAGAAATCTGTGTGTGGGAAGCTGGCCCAGCTGCTGTCCGTATTGGGTCTGTCTCTAATAAATATGCCAGTCCTTAGCTTTCATCAGCATCAAGCGCATACAAGGGACAAGTGCATACGCTGTGTCTAATTTCTACCAGTTATCTTGGTGATTTATTATGCCTTTACTGGAGTCCTGGTGACACTAATTGCTATGTACAATTGCTGTGATAGTGATGATAGAGTTTAGAGGTGATGGTTGGGTGTCAGGGCCTCATGACATAAAGCCTGAATAAAGGCAGAGCCTGCCCAGGGGCCTTGCAGACGAAACTCCTGCCATGTAGAGACCCAGAGGCATCAACTCTGGGCTGCAGCAGCTCCTGAAACACTGTGGGGCTGCACGTAGGGTGAGATTGTTATCTCATTAAACCTTAGGTGTCTGACGGTGAAGCAATTACTCTAAACTAGTTGTCAAGGGCTCTCTCCATCGTTAATAGGAAGAGGTCCCATTTGGAAGGAGATAGATCTGTTGTGGGATCGGGTGAATGTGCAGCACTTTCTCAGGAGAAGGATCATGAGCTCCAAAATAAGATCGGGCACAGAAGAGCGCAAAGGCCCCTGAAAGCCCTTAATGTTGTCGTGCCTAAGATTTATTCTTGTACTTTTAAATCACTGTTCAATGCTCATCCCTTTCCTCTCCCATTTCCAGTGAAACTAAAGGTCTGATTTAAAGTGAGAAAGGAATTGCTTTAAAACCTGCTATGTTGAAAAAGACCAAAGGTGCTGCTACTCAATTTTTGTCATTCTGACACCTCAGTAGGTGTTGCAATGCAGAGCAGCGAGGGACTTGGTACCCTGTGGCTTGCTAGAGGCTGCCAGTGGGGTAATGGTACAGGAGACTGCAGGGGGGAATAGAGCTCCAACACCTCTGTTTCTGTCCTATGTTTTGCAGTAAATTCTCCACCCCCGCTCCCCTGTTCAATAGAACTAGTAAAAATGAAAAGGCTCATAACAGCCATATTTATATTCTTTGTTTTTGCCGTTTAGTGAATAATCCCTTGCTCCTTTTAGTCATATGTCTCAACTTCATAAACTCCAAGCCCACCTACAGGTGGGAACTTATTTTGCTCTTTCTGCTGTTTTCGAGGTCTGAGGGGCTGCACGGGGGTTGGCAGCGGGGACTGTCCTCCTTGTCTGACCCATTCCCTGCTGGTGCCGAGGCCGTGGACATCTGCAGCATCCCTGACCTCCCCTTATCTTGACTCGCTGGCTTTTGCGGTGTTTGTCCAAGCGGTTTAGGGCAGCGAGAGAGGGGCAGCAAATGCGCGCGCTCGGGGTGGTGGGAGCAGGGGATGCAGCATCTTGCACCAAACCCTCTGCCTGACTGCTGTCCCTGGAGCTCCCTGAGGCTCAGGTCCAGCTCTGCCACTTTGGACGCAGGAAGACCATTTGAGCAGTCCTCCACCTCCCAGCCCACGGCATTTCTGCTGGTTTTGGGGGGCAGTGGGCAGGCCAGCAGGCTGGCTTGCTGCCGTCCTGGAGAGGAGCCGGTGGAGGTGCTGCCAGTCCTGCCGGGAAGGAACCGCTGCTGTCATGTCCAGCATCGCTCTGCGTTGGTGGGAGACACCTATAGGCGTGCGGTGCTCCAGGCCCGGATTAGCAACAGGGCTGAAACAGGGCAGCTGTCCAGGTGTCTGTTCGTGCCCGTGTCCCTGGGGTGATAACAGAGACCTTGGCCCAAGGCTGGGGGGTGCTGGGGATGATTTAGTTTTGTATGGTGTTGGGATGAACTTTAAATATCATGTAACTGGCTGTCGTCTGTGTTTAATTTCTCTGTCTTTGGCATTTAGGGCCAGCTTCTCCCTATGCAAATCAGCTTAACATCAATTTCTCCCTTCAGAGTGACAGTAACTGGCAGCATTTCAGAATATGACTTGCCTTTACAGGGCCCTGCTAACCCTCTTTTGAGTGTGTATGTATTTATTTAAATGATTTGTCTACTGATATATGGCAGCTTGGTGAAATGAGTTGTTACCACATTAACCTTTCAAGCACTTAAGTCCAGTTTAAGTGATTATTAGATCAACTTTGACAGAATATTGGCTATTATCACAACTTATCTTACATCTACTGTAGAACAGCACTTCAGGTTTTTCCTGGAGCACCACCAACATCCTAGCATTTCAATCAAAACCTCAGTTTTCTCACTGTGGTTTTAGAAATTTCAGTTCTCAAAACAGTGCTATTACTAGACTGCCACCTAAACGTGTGTCTAAAAGCTTCCTAGCTCTAGCAGACCATGGGTGCTGCCTGCAAAAATGTGAACCCAAATCTCTTCATTTAAGCTGCTGAACCCACACCCAGTGCGTGACTGCCAGTGCTCTCTCCGCCTGCTGCTTGTCCACGCTGTTTTCTGGAAGTGCTTGTGCTCACTGTCTGCAAAGTTCCCTGTAAGTGTGTACCAGCCGATGGATGGCTAGCGTGCACAGGGGTCTCTTGTCTGACACAGCGATGTACAGAAAGCAAGATTTATCACTGACAATGGTGTAAATCTGCAAGGGGGGGTAACCCAGAGAGCTGGGGGCTCATCCCAACAGCATCTCGCCCTCCTGCTCAAAAAGCGTGCGTGGCAGAGTGCATACTACGGATCACTGTTGCTGTTTTCTCTGTTAGATTGAAAGCCATATAGTCCCTTGTATTTTTCTCCCTGTGAACTTATTAATACCCTGTAATCAAGTCACCTTTAGCCTTCTTTTTAATAAACTAAACAGATTGAGCTCTTTAATCACTCGCTGTAGAGCATTTCCTACAGACCTCAATAATTTTTTCAGGTCCTTTCTGAGTTCCCTCCAGTGTTTCAACCATTAGCAAGCCCGAGCCTTTAAAAATATCCGAGTATCATGTGTAAGCCTCAGTCACATTTCATGAACTATGCCTGGTGTTTAAGGGATGAAAAAATAAGAGAGAAAAAGAAATGAAACTCCACACTTGTGCATAGATAACATTAGCTAAGACATCTGGATGAATATCATCGCTTGAAGCGATTTTCATACTATTGCTTCTGGTATCTGAGGAGCAAATAGCCTCTCATTTAATTTATACTGTAATAAAATCTCCTATTGATTTTAATAAAATTGAAGACGATCATTTTGAATGAAATCCCTAAGGCAGCTTCTCCATAAAAACTGACTCTTCCTATTTTCTTTGCACGTGTACATTGCAATTCACATCTAATAACAGTGAACTGGGACTTTGTTTCTGGGAAGCTGGGTAATAGTTTTGAGTAAAGAGTGTGAAGAAACCCTTCATTAGAAAATAGGTGTTTGGAGAGTTCAGCACAAAGCCCAGCCCTGCCATTACGTTCAAGTACTGTACAGCTGACAGTGATACACTGCTTTTCCTCCTGTCCCCATCATGCTCTTCCTGGAAGTGACAGCACGTGAGTGACAAAAGCTGATGAAGGTGCAGGCTACCAGCCAGACCCCGACCCAGCATCACTCACCTGTAACGGTGCCTCCTCCTCCTCCTCCTCCCACGCTCAGACGGGGTGAGTGCTGTGAGAAGTCAGACAGCCCTCGTCCTCCCCAGAGGCACCGTCCGTCCGCCTGGCATCATGAACGGGCCCCGAAGGGAAGGGAGAGCCCAAACCGGGCATGGGGCTGCAGCAGGCTGCCCTGGAGCAGAACGTGGGCAGCAGGACAAGATCCACCCTTAAGGGACATCCCTTGTGCTGCGGCTGCATCCCGAGCTACTGCCCAGGTGTAAAGCTGCTGCTGAAGTCAGGATGCCCTGGAGAACCTCTAGGGTTTTAGTTGTTGTTAGTTTTCATTAAACTACTGTGGATTTAGCATTTTACAAATCTTTAGTATTTGCTGTATGCCTCGCACATATAAATCTCATCTATGTTATTTTTCTGTTCAGCCTTGGCGGCAAGTTTAGTTGTGTATGAGAATTTGCAGAACCACAACTTAGAAATGAGATCTGCTGAGGAAAAAAACAACAGCAGCATAATTAATATACACCTTGATGTTCAAGCTTCATTTTGAAATGTACTTCCACAAGGTGAACTGCTAAGCAGAATGAGGATTTCATTGTTGAATGAATATTCAATACGCCTTTAATACCGCTTCCTTCTACTTCCCCAAACCAAAGTCTCTGGTGAGACATCTCTAATCAGTTTTGTTTCTAAAGTGCTAAATAGCAAGGAAAAATAAAATGCAATGCAGCAAGAGGAAGATGCTGAAAAAGAAATGCAGCCAGAACACCAGGACCAAACCTGCTTATCTGTGGCAGAGCTTGTCTTCATCTGCATGCCTGGAAGTCACAGCCAGGGCTCCCTTTGCAAAACGTCAGGCAGGCAGGTGTGCTGCAGGCAGACGGAAGCTCTCAAAGCAGGCGCCTGGTGAGAGACTGGTGGCACTGGTGCCTTGTGCCAGCTTCGCTCTGCCTGCCCTTGGCAGAGGGCATGGTCCTTTGCTAACCGCCGGGCTCTGTCTGCACCCTGGCTGCCAGGCAGGGCAGGGCCAGGGAGACCTTCCAGCCTCTGGTGACAGCGGGACACGTGTGCATTTTGCACTTTTGCACATTTTGTTGTTGTTGTTGGAGCTGGGGGTGGGGGGGGAGATAGAAATTGTATTTCGGAAGGAAATGCCTCTGGCTGCCCAGGGGACCCACCAGCTTTGGGCTCCTGCAGAGAGGAACCTCCCAAAGAACAAACCACAATAATCATTTTGATCACTAATCCTCGCGCTCAGGCACTTTATAACCTGATCTTTCCACAGGAAGCCTGCAATGCATTCGCTAGGGAGCCTTTTATCTCTAAATAATGAGCTGCAGTGTATAAGATACTGAGAATTAGCGTAATGCTTTATAACCTGGCCCTGGGATGTCCCCGTGCGTGGGGTTGTAACTGAAGAGAGGGGAGAGCCAGCGCCGGCTGTGGTGCTGGGGCTGTGCTGGAAGCAGCCGGTGCATTTAGGCGCAGGGCTGGGCATGGGAATTGAGGGAACTGAAATCTCTGAACATGTTCAGTGAATTGTATTAAGTGCTAGGGAGCATTCTCATCACCCCTCTCCATTTTCTGCCTATTCCCTTCTGCGCGTCCACTTTTTCTCCATGACTTACTGCACTTCTGAAGCATATTCGACCATGCAATAAGCAACAGAAAGAGTGAGCTGAAACTGGCAATTTTTTCTCCGCTTTCCTCCTTCCTCCCCGACTTTTCTGGTGGAGCTGTGCTGGTTTGCTCAGCCCCGTCCGGGACTGCCCATGCAGGACGTGCAGCACTCCTCCACGCCTTCCCGGGGCAGAGCCAAGGGCAGATGCTGTGGCCCCTACAGCATGTGACCTACAGCCTGAGGAGCTGGTGCTCCCCTGTGCTCCTGCCCAGACGAGCTGGGGCTGGTACAGCGGCATGTGGCTGCTTTGGAGAGCGCCTACATCAATGTACTACATTCCTGAAAAGACACACACACCAAACATGTCACTTAAAACTTTTGCTAAGACTAGCTGTTGTACAGGGTGTGCTATTTTCTCATTATATTGCTATCTTAAGGGAAATAAGGAATTATTTTCACGTTAGATTTATACAGTCAATAAGACGCGAGTTGAATAGTGAATAAGCAGCCTGGAGAAAATTGCCTTGTCACAGTGTATAAGGATCTTGTGAGAGTATTGCATTATCTCTGCTACACAATTGCAATACAGGGCAAAAAAAGCCATTCGTATTTTGTCCTGCTTCCTAGCTGGCCTTTTTTCTTTCTCAGTTTGTTAATTATGGAAAAATACGTGACATAGAAACTGAGACTACGATCCCGTAGGTTGTTTAAATACATGCCTAACTTAGGGCATAGAATTAGGTCAGTTGGCTTCCCTGGAATTGTGTTTATTGGAAACTATATTTTTCCTGTGAAAGATTTAATTGGAGAAAATCTTTAAGTATTATTTGTATATACAGAAGTGAAGAATATCAAAAGATGAGGGAAGACTGATCAGAGTAAATGCTCTGTGTTTTTGCTCTGATCATAATAGGAAGCTAGGATTGTACCTTCAAATGAAATTCACCTCTCTTGAGAAACGTTAAGGTCAATTTACATCTTGTCCCTATTTTGAGGATTTTTGCTGGAGCCTTCTGCTGGCCTTTACCAAAGGAGGAAACCGACCCCTAAATAATATTTAAACTTTGGAGCAGGAGATCTAGGAACAATGTTAGCGGATTGCTAAATATGAGCAAGCGGACTGGAGTCAAAACAGGCACCTTTTCCACTCCTCCTCAGGAAGGGATGGGCTCGGGCTTCCTGAAGCGTTTTGCCTCTGCAGGGTCGTGGCATGCGCCCCGCTCCCTCGCTGTGCCAGCTGGCTCTCACCTGCAGCCGGAGCCCACTGGCCTGTGTGTGCCCGCGCCTGGGGCTGGCCGGCAGCTACAGCACCGGTGGGTGAGCAGCTGGCACTGTGCTGCGCTGCGCCTCGCTGGCAGGGTAATGTCCCCTGCCCCCAAATTATAATTATGGTTTTATATATATATAAAAAATATAGCATACTTGGGTGTGTGTGTGTGTCAGAAATAGTCTAGCCACGTGACTTTAACAAGGCGTTGGTGGGGAGGTAGGAGCTTTGCTGTTCTCTGATGCTGTTTTTTAACAGGCAGCCATCAGATACGGCACAGCCATCGGATACGGTGCAGCTCTGAACATGTGGCAGTGCTGGCCAGGTCGTTTTAATATGTGCTCTCATGGTCCAGAGGTGACCAGGGGGAGGATAGCCCTGCCGTGATAAAAGCAGATGAGTGCATTAAAAAATGGCACGCTTTGCCTAATGCTGCCGGTCAGTGCTGTTTTCTGCTTCGGCAGGATGAGGGAGGTGGGCTGCTCTTTCAGCTGCACTGCCATGGGCCAGGACCCCCAAAGCTGCCCTTTGCGTTGGGGGGCAGAGCACCAGGACGGTCCCTCCATGCAGGGGGAGGTGTCGTTCCTACGGCTGGCGCAGCAGACCCCGCGGGGCAGCCCCGTGCCAGCTGTGAGGGTCTCTGGACGGAAATGCGGCCGCAGCGGAGGTGCAGAGAGGGGTACTCTGGGCAGGAGGTTGCAGGGCACAGGGAGGCAATGCCAGCTCCTCGTGTGCACAGAGGAGGTGTACAGAAAAGGCCAGACTAAAAGAAAAGCTGCCAGTGCTCTTTATTGCAAAAAGCCCATTCCCTCTCCTGGGAGAAACAAAGGTCTCCTGTCCGTGCAATCAAAGGCAGGTTGTTTTTTTCTGCCTGTTAGCTTCACTCATAGCATGTTTTTCAAAGGAGGGCTTATTTTGGGTAGATGAAGAGTGGTTCCCTCTGCAGGTGACGTGAAAACAAGCATTCCCTTGATTGGATTGCTCCTTTACAGCAAGTCCCGTGGGTAGATCTGCTGTCTCTGCGTTGCAATCTGAGTGCACATCAAGTACTCCAAAATTTATCTTCCAGCTTTGCAACTGGAATGGGTACAAACGGAAATGCAGAAAATTACATTTAACATCAGAAAAAACCTCTTTGCTGTGCGAGTAGTCAGACAGGCTGTTCAGAGAGGTTGCGTGATCTCCATCCTTGGAGATATTCAAAAGCCAACTGGTGGTGGTCCTGGGCAACCTGCTCTGGGTCACCTGCTTGAGTGGGGGGGGCGTGTGTGGAGGCTTTTTATTGGAAGTCATGTATTTGATAATGCTTTTCTCCTTCCCACCTCCTAAACTGCCTCAGTCACTTCTGAAAACAGTATTTTGCATTCAGAGTTGCAGGTAATGGGGGAGGTGTTGTGGAGGAAGGACTGAACTTTGGGCTTGTCAAGAAATGGTCTGGGAGGACTGTCGAGACAAGATATTCAAATATTGATTTGGAGGAAGAAGCCTCAAGACATGTCCTCTGACTGTGATATGCTACCCAAATGCTGCAGAAGCAAAAGGGCTGTGCTCCTGAAAGGAGATATTAACACCTCTGAGAAAAGTGGGATGAGATTCCTAGTGCTGCAAGAGATGGGTGACAGCATCCCACAGGGTTCAGATGCTGTTCAGTCTTTGTCAGCTAGGCTTAAACCACTGAAAAGGCAAGAGACAAGATGTCTTTGAGCTACCATAAAAGCAGCTTTATTTGTTTTATTTACTACTTTATACAAGAAAGAAAATAAAAAGAAGATAAATGAGCAAGGAACCAAATGGGATCCCTGTTCCGAATGTGACACATGCCAGGGCTGAAGTGCAACCTGCCCATCCTGGTGCTCCCTCCCCACTCCCACTGCACGCCTCCAGGTTGTCTTGGGGGGCCCTGCGTCATTCTGGAAATGCACCATCTTCTCAGGGAGGCTTAGACCGCTGCAGACTTCAAAGGAAAGGGATACGGGAAAGCGTTCTATTCAAATATATTTCTGCCTTTGGAAGATATAACTTTCCAAGAAAATTATGAGATCAGCCATGCTGAGCCTGGGAGCACTCAATGCTCTCTAATTAGGCTGCTCTGGCTTTACGCTTCCCAGCAGGAGTGTTTCTATAACATAGATGGTAGCCAGTTAGTGATGCAATCAAGCTGTTCCTACAGTGGGGTGCATCCTCATAATGGTTTTCAAGGACTGGTACGTATCACGGTAATGGGAAGTCTGCTGGGACTCCCCAGGCACCCCGCTCAGCCCTGCCAGGGAGCCCACCTGTCCCATGTGTTTTGTTTCTCTCACTTCTTTATGTAACTGCAACACCTCAGTGCTCCGTCTTTGGCTGGATGAGTGGTAGTTAATTTTCGCAGCAGAGAATTGCTGTGGTTTCAGGAGTCATATTCTGCATTCCCATCTGTACCTGCACGTGTGAGCAGCCCCAACCGCTGGCTGCCCCCAGATTTACCCCTGCACTGAGATCAGTGGAGTCGCCCCTCTGCTCCCTGCAAAGTGAGTCCTGCCTGGAAGGAGGTCACAGAGAGCAAAACGCTTCTCAGGAAGAGATCAGCACTGCTGGAGAAAGCACCTCTGTGAGCCGCAGCACCAGGGAGGAGGATTTCCTTTGACCCAGAACTGCTGGTCAGCCTGCTCTGCAACCAAGAGGCTAATTTGGGGTGAAACTTGTCAGAACTTTGGCAACTCAGAAGCCCTGGAATTCTTGTCAAATTCCTTGGAAAATGGGCAACAGGATAAAACGTATTAAAAGAAAAAGGGGTTGTGATGGAGGATGAGGAGGTGAGGCTATAAGGTGACCCACCTGCCAGCAGAGTTAAAGAAGAATCATTTCCTCAGGAACTTGGGCCAAAAACTTGTAGCATTGAGAATCTGCACGTCCCTCTCCCACTCATCAAACCCAGCGAAGCCATGCTGACTTGCACCCGCGCAGCATCCGAGTCTGAGCACTGTCCCTGACCAAAACCACTGCAGCTTACAGACAGCCACCCTCCTCTTGGCAGCAAGTAAACAGCTTCTGCTAATGAAGCCTTGGTTTTCCGAGTCAGGTTTTAATTCCTTGAAAATATAATACGGGGTTGTTTGTCAGTGTGCTGAATGCTAATCGGGCAAGGTGGTCACGTCCCTGTTCCCTGGCCTGTCGTGTAAATCAGGGAGGTGACGTGTTTTCAGTCTCTGGGGGATAGTTTGCAGAACAGATGGAGGTTGTGGAGTGCAGGTGACATTGAAAGTCTTGTTTGAAAATCTCCCCCATATTAAGTTGGATGTGGACCCAGAGATTGGTTGATTGTGTAGCTGTGGGTGTCCCAGTGACTGAAGATCTTAAATGATAATTTAAAAATGCAGGTATGGAGAATGCTACTTCACTGAGGCTCCTTAGAGACACATTTCCAGAGGTCTGGAGTCCCTGGATAGGACTGTCAGATATTTGAAGGGCCTCATTCACTACCTGCATCATTGCACATTGATGGAGGCACGGCCACACGTTAGAAATATAGAAAGACTTAGACTGGAAAATAAAGTCCAAGATCCATAGTTACTTAGGTGGTCCTGTCCATTTCAGAGAGAGTTTCAGCATGGTGAGATACCTACACTTCTGTTTGGGTGCCTTTACGTCTCTGCTCACCGCTGAATTGCTCCTGGGCAGTGTGAAATGGGGCAGCCCCACAACTCCCATGGGATGCCCTGGCTCTCCCCAGCCGAGAGGCTGGCTGTGATAGGGGAGTGTACTCCCCCCCTCCACGGCTCACACCACACCACTGGAGGCTTTGCCTGCCCCATGGAGCAAATCGCACTCTGCAGCACTCGAGTGTTAACACGGGCTTGACATCCATCTCCGCTGAACAGCAAGTTTCATCCTGTTTCTGGAGCGGGATGTTTCATTTCGCTGAGATGCTGCACAAGCTGCCTCCTCAACCCCAGCAGCCCAGCCATCCCCTCAACCCACCTCTGTCACTGCTCTGCACATGTCTGACGTCCCGTCTGGGCATGACAGACCCCACTTAACCACCAGCCAGCAGCAGCAAGCGCCTTGCTTGGAGCTGCAGAGACACTCCTGCTGCAGACTGTAATAGCAGCAGACCATGCTCATGGCAATGAACAGCACATGGCCGTGGGTTAGGAAGCACACCTTGGCAGAGCTGTTGAGGGAACTGGAGGGAAGGTACAGACACACCTGACAGCTCCCAAACATACACACACCATCAATTTCATCTCCACAGGCAAAGGTGCGGCAGGAACAGAAATGGGAATTGATGGCTTAAAAACCACACACGCAGTTGCGGGGAGAAAGGGCGTGTGAATTTCTGGACCAAAGGACGTTTACTTTTTTAGCCAGCTAGCTCCAGCAGGCAGTTCTGCCCTGCATCCGTGGAAACAGCCTGCATGAGATCCGGTCGGTGTGTGTTTTTCGCTAGGATTTGTATGTGCCTGACCGTGTTGTCATCAAACGCTGTGTAATCAGAGTTAATGCTCACTGCTCATCCTTCAGAGACCTCCACGTGCTTTGCGAGAGGAGGGGCGGCAGGCATGGGACCGACAGCAGCCGAGTGACCCGCAGCGGGCGCAGGCAGGCAGCGAAGGGCAGAGTCAGGCCCAGGGCAGCGGTGATGCCTGCCTGCTTGCAGCGTGGGTCCTGCTGCCCTCCTCTTGGGGATGCGGTGCAGAGGGCTGTCAAAGAGCACGGGAGGCTGGCGGGGCAGGCAGGGAGGGCAGCGTCTTTTCGCTGGAACCTTTTCCCCGTGTTGAATCAGTGAAGTTGTTTCAATCAAACCCCCAAATAACGCCCCAAATGTCAGAACGCTTTGTGGAGACATTCCGAGAAGGAAGCACGTGTCCTTTCTGGCTTTTGGATGATTCTTAATTTTAAAATAGCCTTGAATTTATGTCTTTCAAAAATAAAGCTAAAGCTGTGAACAAGAAATGTTTCTTTGAAATGTGTTGAGGAGATACGAGAGCTGAAGAAGCACAGTGCCCCTCTGAGGTCACTGGGAATCGTTGGACCCCCAAGATTTCTTGCAGGAGTTACCTGAAAAATTCTTTTTAACAGAACTTGCTGTTGCTACATCTGATTTTCCTGAAATGTGTTCATTTATGTTTCTGTAGTTCTAATATAAGTGATCTCATTATTGAGGCAGCTGAAAAAAATGTGGGCTGCCAACAGGTACTAATTAGGCTTCATTTTTTCCTTTGGAAACCAGTACCCTGGGGCTGGCAGGCATGGGGAATACAACTGGAAGGGAGCAGCAGCACTGGGGGAATAGGGCTGGGCACCTTGTCCCTTGGTGCCACTGCCTACACTGGACACAGCAGGAAGGGGAGCTTCCATCTCACAGGAAAGAGTATTTATGAGTGGGAAATAACATATATGTAGAGAGACAGAGAGGTGTGATTGAGAATGATGAACTGGAGTCACACAGAGGGCAGATAATTAAAAAGAGACAATTCTGCTCCAGGAAAAAACAGAGTGTGATTGATAGCGCGATACCTTGGCCATGCCGTCTCGGGATCCCAGGTGCCTTGGCTGTCTGGAAGGGAAGGAGGCCTGCAGGGAAACGAGTGAATTTAACAAAATTGCTCGCGGAAAATGCTCTGGAGTCGAGAGGCTGACATTTTCCAATGGAGAAGCGGTCTGTTGGGAAATTTTCACCTCGGGCTGTGTGCGGCAGCCTGGTCCTGCTCAGTTAGCGGCGGCAGTGCCATTGCCGGCTGTGAGTGGCAGAAGCGATAATGTGGCTCTGTGCTGGGCGGTGGAGCGGGGGACGGGGAGAGCGTGTCTCTCCCGGGGTCTCTGCGGGTGGTGCCCACTGTCTGGAGAAGAGATAGACAGACAATACCTATCTAAAAATGAGTATTTGTGAAGATTGTTTCTTTTAATCAGTTTCAGCACCATGGCTTGTTCTATTTATTTATGTATTTATTTATTTATTGGAGAGACTTAATTTTTCAGAAGAATGAGTTAGCTGTTTTGAACGTGGTTTTCTGGTGCAGTGACCCTGATGGGGGGATGCAGGTATCCTGTAAGAAAACCAGAGACACCCAGACTCCTTTCCATTTTTCTTATTCATGAAAGCCAATTTCCTTCCCTTGCTTTATGTAATTGTCTTGTCCTCAATCTAATATTCCAGGTTTATGAGGAACAACAAATCAATACTCTCTTTTTTGAAAACTGCTGATTAATTAATTGCTGGTGTCTGCCTGCATGCTACAATTGTATTAGATGTCAGCAGCAATTAATTTTTAAAGGAAATTGTTGCTGATTTTTGAATATCAGTTCAGATCCCATCTTTACTGCATATTCATCTGAAGGGACATTAGATTGCTCCCTGCTGGGGCATATTCCTGACTGATGGGGTGATGAGTGGGCCCAGCTCCAGGGGAAAAGGGGAAGGTGACACATCTGCACTGCAGCTCTGGGGAGACTCTCACAGCATTTTCACATTAGATATGTTACTTTGGCCTCTAAGTGAAAACGCATGCAGAAAACTGAGACAAAGTTACGTATATCCGTCTGGAAAAAGAATAACCATCTTTACTGATGCAGAAAAAACCCCCTGCAAGTTCCCCTTCTGCTGCTTTACAGACACATTTGCTGTTGTATCGCATACACTTTGAAGGAAAATCAAACCTCAGCTTGTCTCTCTGGCATAGAAATTACTTCTTGTTAAAAACCAAACTGAACCAAGCTCTCATTGTAGAAAGACTACAGGATAAACGGGAAGGAAACAACCTATCCTCTCCTTTTTTCCTCACCGGTGATAACATGTATTTCTTCAAGTTTTACTCAGATCGGTTCTCTCCCTTGAAGGTCAAGCAAGGAAGCTCAGTCGCAACTCACTGCCTCCTACCTGCCAGGCCAGCTTGAAAAACATCCGTCTGTTTGTTAGACATAGAGGGGTATTTGAGACAGAATTCTGGGCTCTTCACATTGCCTCTTCTTAACGTTACTGCTCGGAGCCTTCCCCTCTCTTCGTGTTTATGACAGACATACAATGTAATTCTTCCATTTATGTAAGCTCTCATCTTGAAGCATGCACTTTAAAATAATCTCTAGTGGGTATAGGAATGATATATATGGCCATCATTTCACCCACCACTGAAATGCAACCACCCCCGGGACTGGAGGCTGCAGCTGCTCCATGGTGCAGAGCAAGACAAGGGCACGTTTACAGAGAGGCAAAGGGAGATTGTCCTCCCCAGCTAACAATGCAGGGGATTTGAAAACATTAGGATATAATTAAGCAAACTGGAATTAATCCAGGACACCAGCATTAACACAAAGTGTCAAAAACTCTACTATTCCAGAGCGTCCCAATTCACTGCAATTCTGCCAACTTTACATCTTAGTAAATGACACTAACAACCCAGGAGCGTTGGTACAACACCAGCGTGAACTACAAGCCAGCGAAACACTTGCGAGTTGGCCTCATTATAAGCATGTGCTGAAGTCCCATGGACTTTAAACAATGGGGGAAGAGAAGAATACCTTTTGTCGATTCACTAGTATGCTTTAAAAATGCCCCTAAAAACACTAGTGAAATCCCAGCTCTCTTAGTTGTTTCAGTGACTTACTAATTTAAACAGTTTCTGAATCTGATAGGCTTTTTGTGCTCCCTTTACCTGTTGCCTCAGCGTTATTTCTGCCAAATCACTTGAATTTCTTGTTACATGAACAGATCCTAATGCTAGCAGCATTGACTCACTATATTGTACTGAGAATTAAGAGGTCATTTTCCAATGATTTTGACTGTATTGGGTATCCTTTCCTATCTCAGTTTGGTCCTCTGAGGGTTGAGCTTTTGATTTGCAGCTCTGAAATAGCTGGGGGAGGCAGGGGCAGTGCCTGGTGGGAGAGAGGCAATTTTAGCCCTGCCTTCCTGCTTGTTTTGCTGCCCTTGTTTTTTGAATGCTTTTCCCCACCCTGATCTCTGTGCTTTCAGCAGCATCTCTGCCACCCCTGAGAGGTGAGGGGATGTCAGCTGAGCTGGCAGGTGCGTTTCCTCAGGCTCTGGGAACGGGACCCACCTGCCGTGGAGCTGGAGCCGGAGTGTTCTCAGCTCCTGGAGGACTCCACAAAGTTCACTGCCTCATCAAAGCTCCATTTGTCAAAGAAGGGAGGATGGGAAAAAAAACCCTAAAGATTGAAAGTCCTGATGTCGTAGCAGTCTCCGCTTTTCATTAGCCTGCCTGAAAAAATGCTCCTGCCGTTTGTGGTGCCGGGGCTCTAGGTGTTTGACAGATGGGGAGTGAGGTAGGCACAAGCAAATCTGCTCTGAGTTGTGGAGAATTTGTAGCAAAGGGAACTTGGGCCAAGTTTGGTTTTATACAAACTCTACTAGCAGCTGCCCTTCTACTCAAACCTTTGCAATGACAGAAATTTAAGTCACACTATTGCAGGGGAAACTGCAGGATATCAGTGTGTTTGTATCTGATGACGTATGCTGATGATGGGTTTGCTTTGGTAGGCAGTCCTGGTTTGCTGTCGTTCTGCTGGGGGCCATACAAACATGCCATAAGGGACTGACATGGGCTCCCCGTGTGGCTGCAGGCAAGTTATCTCCTTAGTCTGTATCTCCGCTCCCTCTCCAGTAAATGTTGGGGTGATGGTAGCCTAAGATTTGTCTGTCCTCTTTGTGCTTGAAACCTCTTCAGGGAGGGTCAAAGCTGGGATGTCATACTCTTGAGTCCCAGACCAGGCTCTAAGCTACAAGAATACCTTCTCTGAAAGCTGTAAGGTGGCTGAGCCCTCAGGTGTGCCTGGGGACCCTGCTCATCCCTACTGCTCGTGTGTCAGCCTGGTCTGTGCCAGATGCTCCAGTACACCCTGGGCCAGAGGTGCGGGGAGGTGGCTGGCTCCACAGGCCTGCCCCGACAGCAGCGTAGATGTGGCTGCACCCAGTGTGGCTGCTTCTCCCTACGCAGTGGCCCAGCATGGTCCTAGAAGACATTGTGCCTCCAAATACCCTCACTCCTGATGCAGGTGAAGCCCTGCCTCCAGAGCAGTGCTTGGCAGGGATGCAGGAGGGCGAAGGAAATGGGCTTTTCCGGCAAATGTATGGTGTAGTTGCAGCTGCGTTAAGAGCTTTAGGCATAAAGGCACGCAGAGGGTAACTACAGCTCAGGTCTGCGCTGCACATGTGTGATAATGTCAGTTGGAGATCTGTCTTTCACCAAAACCGTTTTGGACAGAGGAGGATAGAGCCGTGCTAACTCTTTTGACCTCTTGTTTAAAAACATTTGGAACTGTAACATTCAAACAGTCTGCAGAATATTTTTCAATAAATCTTGAATGTGGCAGTTACATTTTCTATACTGTGCTGGAAAAAGGATTACAGTATTTACTGCAGAGACAGGAAGATTGATTCTCACTTGGAAAATCTGCCAGATTTCTTGATTTAGAAAGCTCATGATCGGTGGAGTGCTTAGACTTGATTTATATCAAGTTTGCTTGCTTGCTTTCTCTCTCCCCCCCCGCCCCATGTTCTTTTTATGTTAACATGAGCTAGTCTTATTCTGAATGATGCTTTGTTTAAGAAATACTGTTTTCTTTGGATGTTTTTGATATTCAAGTCAAAACTCTGTTCTCTAATACTTGCTTGCTTGGAGTAATGTGACTGAATTTCACTTGTATGAGGTCTAAATAAAGTCACTGTGCTTTATGGTGAGACCACCTACACTTCTCTGTGCTGGGGAGAGAGGCGTGCTATTTCAGAAACATCAGTCCTTCTGGAGGACCTAATCTGAAACCTTCAAAATTATCTAAGCGATCTAAGCTCCTCAATACGTTCTTCTGAAACACTTTAGACCCCCTCTTACATTAGTGAATATTTACTCAAGCGGAAGCAACGAAGTCAGCTGGCACTCTGGCTGGGTTTTTTCCTACGGCGAGGGCTGCCCCGTGCTGTCCCCGCCGTTGGGGCTCGCAGCACCCGGGGAGCAGCCGCCTGCCTGCCCCCTCCGATTCGGACCCCTGGGGGTGCCCTGCTGTGGCAGGGAGGGGCAAAGCGGTAGGGAGGGCTCCTGGGTGGGTTTGTAAGTCAACAATGGCATCTGTCGGCTCCGTGGGGCTCTTAATCCCTCTCAGGAACTCTAAATTGAGCTGCAGAATTTAAAACAGAGGCAAGCAAGCAAAGAAAATGAACCCATCAGAGGCAAAGAAACTTAAAAGGATAATTGATGCCTTATCGTTATCACTACAGCAAGCATCTTATATCACTAAAGTAATACATGACACTCCTATATTACAAGTAGTTCTGTATCATTAATTATACTATGAGAAGCTTGCTTTCCTGTGCTTTACTTTCTGGCCTAGCCATCCAGGCTCTTAGAGCCTGTAAATAGCTTGACCCAATGCCCATCTCTTCCACCCAAAGTCTTTGCTAATTGGACACCCTGAGTGTTCTTTTGTCTTCTCTTCTCCCCCTATTTTCAAGCAATTTTATTCCGATTAATTAATAAGATGTGTTACTTTCAAAATTGATTCACCAAATCAAATGATCAGTAAAAAAATGCCAGGCAAGAAGGATAGCTATTCTGTTGTGTAATATTAGCAGTTAATAGTATTTATGAGGGGATGCTCACAGTGATTTGCACAGTTGCAGTTGTATCAATCCAGACTGAGACAAAGTGATATAATAAGAGAAAAGAGGAAGGAAAGAAGGATTAAAATCATAGAGCATTTGCAGTAAGGCATCAATTTTAAAAAAAAATTTTTTTTTTGTCTTGTCTTTATTTTTGTCTTCCCATCCTGCAGAAGGATGCTTTGAGAATGAAAAGATCAAATGCTTTGGGTGAACTACACCACCCTGAACTGGGCTGTGCAGCCCTGCACTGTTCTCTGCACTCTGTACCGTTGCACTGAGGTACTTTTGCAAACCATCCCAGTCCAGAAAAACAAGAGCTCCCATCCCACAGACATTTAAATCCAAGCTTTTAATCTAGAGCATGGGCTTATTCCCCTTATGGAAAAGTCTTCTGGGTCCAGAGAGCTCTGCAACAGATTGTCTAGATCTTTAAAAGTCAAGTTAATAATATTTTGTTGGCCTAGCCATGGGAAGACAGATCATAGATCCATGATTCCTCCAATTCCTGGTCTTGTTTTCAGGACCCTGAGAGTCTGATAAGCCTGATTGCAAATGAACACATGCATGTAAAATATTTAAAAATGGTCCTCGACAAAATACCCATTAGAATTTAACATTTACATTAATATTTTGAAGGGAAGTTTTGTTTTATTTTCTTCTGTTCAAATATCATGTAGCTGAACAGCAGCAGTCAAAGTGAGTAATAGTTGAATGTGCATAATCTTGATCTAATTACATTGGTATTGAATTGCAGGTGAAGCATTAAATTGATTTGAAAAAAATCTCTTTGCAAGTATCTAGTATTGATGAAAAGGTCATTATGCATTTGCAGTGAAGTCTGCTTCTGTGCAATGAGGTCAGATCAAGACCAGCGTAGTACTTGTGCCTCCAGGGTTTGAGTGGAAGTCAAGTTCTGCATCGGACTAACACCGACCGGCGCAGGCACGAATTTCACCCTTCATATTTCATGCAGCTTTCAGCTAATTAGAAGACATCTGGATTTATCTCTTATTAAATCTTTAGTGCTCTTTTAACAATAAATGGGTATATAATTAACATAGGCAATCTTATTAAATCCATATTAGGGCACTTATTTGAGACAATTGAAATTTTTAATTGGAGGTGTTGCTAAGTGCTTCTTCTTTTTACAATAGCGATTGTGGTTCCTTGCTAAGCGCGTCAGACCTGAGGCAGATAATACCCATCAGGATGTTCCTCAGCTAGTGCGTGAGCAAATAATTCAGGCCAAATCATTTAATTTTCAGCGACCCTGCGTGGTTTGTCTGTCGATGCACTGGGTGTTTGCAGGCGGTCTCCATCTTTTCTGCAGGAGTGGCCCGGGGTGGGCAGTGGGCTCTGCACTGGGCGGCTGTTGGGGAGCACCACAGGCACCTCCTGGCAGGTGAAATCCTACTGAGGTCCTTGTGGCTGCATCAGTCTTGTGTCCGCTGCTAATGAGGAAAGACTCGCTCCTCTTGCCAGCTTTAGTGGCTCCTCTCGCTTCTCCGGATTGAGACCTTCAACAGAGTCTCGAGACCAGAAATCTTGGCGTCATCTTTGCTCTGAACAGTTTGCTTTTACCCTTCTCTCTTGTATCTAACTCTGCCTCACTCCATCTTCATTACATTGACAGGAACTCTGACTTGGTTGACCTTGTGCTGGTTGAAATCCTCTTTTCTTTTTTTTTTTAGCCAGATTTTTTTGTATCTCATTAAGCTTTGGGGCAACTCCTGCTGAGAGCAGCATGGATCCCAGCCAGTCCAATTAAACACCCCCCTCCCAGCACTGTGGCGTTGTGCAGTGGGCTGGATGCTTATATGCGGCAGAGGGGAGGTAACGCAACCCAAGGTGTTTCGGGTGGCAGGGGCATGGCCGACAGCAGCAGCCGGTCCTGAGACAGGGTCACCCATGCAGATGGGTGTCTAGTAGTACTGAAATAAAGATGCTAGTAAATCAACACGTTAGTTAATACTTTCAGAAGTGACTTGTGGTTTGTGGTACCCCATCTTTGTGTGGAAAGGAACGTGCCTGGGATACCTTATGGGAATGGTTTGAAAACGGTGGGCACAAACCTTCCTCAGGAGCAATTTCTCTCCCACTGTGGCCCAAGATGTGTTGGCAGAGAGGGGGCAGGCAACGCTTTTGCAGCGCAGCCACCACCATGCTCTTCGTTCAGCCCAGTGGTGGCTCGGGAGGCAGGACAGCGTGGCAGCGGGGACGGGGCAGCTGCTGGGCTGGGACAGGTCTCCTCCGCATCCCCCACCACGGAGTCCCTTGGTCACAACTTGGAGGCCCCCGAGCGACTTACTAATCTTGGAAATCATCCCCCAGACAGATCTGTGGTGGGATCAGGACTAGGTCCCAAGCTGGTGGCTCACATCCTGGGCTCCCCAGGCACTGGCTGCAGCTCAGTGCCCGCGCCAGCCAGAGCACCCCCCTGTGCTGCAGTCATGGCGGCAGTGCTTAGTGGAGCGTCCTGGGATGTTCTGAACACACAGAGGAAGTGGGAAGTCAAGAGAAAACAGGAAATACTGAAATAAAGCAAACAAATGCAAAAGCAGGTGGAAGGAGCTCAAGGTCATTTCTTGTTTTCCTCTGTATTCATTAGTCAGACAAGCAAAAAGAAACTTTTTTTTTTTTTTTGGTACAGCTGCTATCACTGCTGCTGTCCTTTTTTCCCATCATCTTCTCCTTGATGAATACGTTTAGATTATGTGCCAGAAATAAAAATCAGCCATCATGCTCCTGAAAGTAGAGGTCAAGATAACATCTGCCTTCCCTAGTCTGTTCTGCACTTACCAGTGTAATAATCATGCACAGGAAACATCTGCTTTGGAAATAACTTGAGCAGCAAAGAAGCCCAGCTCGGTTGAGTCAGAGCATCCTGCGGTAACTTGTCATTATGGCCATTTGTTTTTCCTTTGCTTCAGGGAGCCACACTACTCTTTAAATTTCCCTGTTCTAACTGTTTGCTTTTCTGCAAGACAATGAGAAGCTCCCAGCCCGCAGCCCAGCCTGCCAAACCAGGGTTCAGAGACGGGGCTAGGTGACAGGGCTGTGGTGGTCCATGGCAGGAAAGGCAAAAGTGACAGGAGCCTTTGTCCTCGCACCCCTCCTGCATGCCCAGCTCCTGTGGAGGTGGTGATTTGCAGCTGGTAACTGGCACCCTGGACTAGGAACAGGGCAAGTAGTGTGAGTCACAGGACATACACACAGGCATATAGATGTGTGTGCGCATGTATGTATATGTATGGAATCACATCTCTGGGTTTTATACTTCAGTAACACTTGTTTATGGTTTTACTGAAAGGCATCTTCTAGACCCAAAATATTAAAAGCCAGCTATACTATTTTTAAGAATACGCTTTGTGTGAAGTGGCCAGAAACCCCCACTCCATGCATGAGACACCCTTTGGCTGGAGGACTAAATCCTTGCATATTCATGCAACTCTAATGGTAAGAAAAAGCAGCGAGGGTCCCACAGGCAGCCTGTGCCCACAGACTACGGGAGCTGATCTTCCACTCGGGCTGCTGTAAGAAGTTTAACAGTATGTCTGGAAGTGTTTGGTTTAAACAAGAAACAGCTGAACGCTTGCCTGTTGCTCAGGTGGAATTGCAGGTCACCTCTGCTGTATGGTGCACTAAAGAACCACTGGGTTTTTTAATTCTTTTCCCTGTTCAAACTGTTTGCTTTTCTGCAAGACAATGAGAAGCTCCCAGCCCGCAGCCCAGCCTGCCAAACCAGGGTTCAGAGACAGGGGTAGGTGACAGGGCTGTGGTGGTCCATGGCAGGAAAGGCAAAAATGGCACAGCACTGAGAGCAGTGAGAAGCTGCTCTTACCAGAGTGTTTTGACCTGCGTTGGAGTTGGAAATTTTGGCTGGGGGCCAGCTCCTGATGGATGCAAAGATCCAGCCTGCATGCCAAGGAGAGCTGCATGGCACAGGCAAGCGAATGACTCTGCGTGCTTTTGCAGAGTGAAATCCCGAGCTAAACAGCAGTGGTGCCAGGGTCTGCCGTTACTTTACGAGGCGGTGTTTCAGTTCTTGTCAGGACCTCCAGAACCACTGTGGTAGTGTGCTCCCTGAAGCCCCTTTAGACACCGGTGTGACCGCCTCAGGTGGTGGGAACGTGAGTCTGAGGACACGAGTACAGCAGGCAGAGGGACAGGAGGGGAAGGAGCCTGCCTGGAGCGGAGTGATGCCCAGTCGTGTCCTCCCGCACCCTTGGGGCCGTGCTGCGTGGTCTCGTGGCCACGAGTCCTGCCAGCGTAGCCCTGAGCCAGGGGAGCTGGGACCGCGGTGGGGGCAGCTCCCGGGATGAGGGGACAGGGCAATGCCCCTGCGCTCTGCAGAGGCACTGGAGCCACACGCTGGCCTTACGTGGTGAGTAACTGTGGGAAACCGCCAAGAGGAAAGTCGCGACCCTGTTCACCAGCAGTCTGTAGGGTGGATTAGAAGACGTGTTTCCTAATGAAGTATTAGCTATGAATTATTCATCCCGCAGCAGGCTGAGTTAGCGCTGCCTCTCCCACAGTCAAGGGGCTGAGAGGCGCAGGAGGCCCCGAGTCCTGCGCAGCAGACCTTCAGCGAGCCTTTTCCTTTCTTTTCTTTTTTGTGTCGCTTCAGCTTGTGGAGGGGAACGTGGAATTTGTTCTTCTCCTACCAAACTTGTCTTATCAGGCCCAGTCACATCCAGTCAGACCAGCAGCATTGTCCCAACTCAAGCAGCCGTTGTTGGGGGCAGATGTAACCCAATGGGGTGGACGCGAAGCGTGGCTGCACCTTCTTCCCTGCTGGCCATCAAAGCAGCTCTGAGGAGTTGCTCGGCAGTGCGGGAGCCTCTGCAGGCATCCAGCATGTGGCATCTCCGAGGGGAAGACCCAGGGGTCGGGGGAGGAGGAGACCCCCCCACACACCCCCAGCCCCTGCAGTGAGAGTCGGAGAGAGCTGGCGTGTGCCTGACTTGCCACTGGCGGAAATTACTTTGTAAATCTCAAAGCAGATAATTTAAATAATCCTCATGCTTTTCACAGCCTCATTTCCTAGTGGGCGAGTGTGCCGAGTCACTCGGTAGTGACTGTGCTGTGATGGGGGTCAGGACCCCACTTTTCCTGGGTACTCTTTCTCTAACGCAGCTGGGTCGTCTCTGCCCTCGGGGGCAGCTGGACTTAGACCTCCAGCTAGCAAAATGCTACGTGTCTCCTTTGCTGTGGGAGTATTCCCTTATTTATGTACTCAAAGTTAAGTGCACATGTAAATCTCTTTATTGTTGTTTTGGGTTTTTTTACTGAGTTAGTAAAAATTTTTGGATTTTCTTTTTTCCCTCCCAAGCAGGAACAATTTTTTTTCTTTCCTTTTTGAAGAAGAACTAATTTTCTAAGCCATCTCTCTGGCAGCTTGGAAGCCTGCAATTTGTGGAGCTTTTTGTTTTCCCTTCGGGCATGTCGATCAACAGGGGAAGAATTATGCAATCACAGTAGAAGCCCGAAGACCAAATGCTTCTATATACAAATAGCATCAATGAACCTTGTGTGCATAGCACTGAGATCAGAAACGGGACTCCACTCCTTGTCTGAAAAAAGAATTAAAAAAATCCTTTATTAGCATCCCATTCTTCCTAGCATTTTCACATGATTAAAATCAGAGATGGGTCAAACAAGAATCAAATCTAATCAGAAAAAAGGTGTCTAAAATAGGCAGAATGATTAATTCTGTGAATGGTGTCTCACTCTTTCTTTCTGTTGAGTATGAAGGGAGCCCAGGTAATTAAAATGAGGCAAATACATTAATTTATGCATAGCTTGGTGAGATAAGTTCCTTCCAAAGGATTAGCACATAGATTTAGATAACTTGTAAAGAGTTTACCCCATCTTCTACACATATGAAAGTTCCTATCATGTCTGTGATGATGTGATAAATTTGAAAAACAGGTGATGTTGCCCTAAAATGTATTCCTTTGACCTTTCTTCTGGATTCTCCTTGTGTTTAAGGGTGATGAGGAGAAATTAATCTCACTCATGTGCCTGATATTAAGGTGAGACTTCATCTTAGGGACAACTCTTCCCCCTTGTTAGCCGTGCTGGTTGTCACCACTACAGTCAGGATGGTGGCTGAAGCCAGCAGCTGGTGAGAGCCACTAAAATCCTCGTGCATTTGGGGGAGGAATTTTACTCTGCTTCCTCTTTAGTACTTGCATTTGTCAGCCTGGGGATCGGCCGATCTCCACCCCCCGGGATGAACGTGACTCACTGAAGAACTGCCCTGCCGCTTCCCAGGCAAAGGACTGGTAAAGGCAAGGGTTAACTTTCCCAGACAAGCAGGCTTTCAGCTACATTTTTCTGTTCCAATACTGTAGATCTTGCTGCATGATTATTGATTTATTTTTTTTTAAGCTACTAAACTGCTACATTTACTGAGTCATTCAGTCTTTTATCATATCCGATAGCACCACGCATGTTTTGGAAATAACATCTTTCCCATTCCTTCACAGCTTGTGCAGATCAAATTTATTTTTGTCACTGAAAATGTCAGAAGGACGTGGCCAAAACAAAGGTTTCTCCTTATCCTATTGCAAGAGCAAGCACAAGCCGTGGTTTTCAGAAAGAGTTAAATGTCAGGCTTCCAAGCTCGTCACTAGAAACTAAGCATCTCAATGTTAGAAAACATTTGGAGAGCCTAGCAAGTGCCTCTGATTCAGCCCTCGGTTGTCCGAGGCATACACAGCAGTCTCTGCTGTAAACTCGCTACCAGGCAGGAGGAGCAAACCCCGATATTCTCAGCTGTAGCTCTAAGTGCCTTACAAAGCAGTCAGAGATTGGTACCCACAGAAAAACAGGTGCACAGAGAGGGAAAATGACTTTGCTCAAAGTCAGCTACTAGATGGATGACAGAAGAAGGAACAGATCTAGTGAACAAATATCCCCGCGGGGAAAACTCTCTCCCTTACCACGTCTCCTGGCCTAAAGTTAATGTGCCGGGTGGAGCTGTGCCCGGCAATGGCATGGTCTGAGGGCTGTGCTGCTCCCTCACCGGGGACACGCAGCGCAGCACCATTTGCTCCTGGCCGCTGGTGCCTGCGAAGCCTGGGGAGAGAAGATCCGTGAGAGAACAGAAGGGTCCTGTTCTCAGCGATGCTTGTGGGCGAGGGTGGGTTTCCCTCTGGCCTCACTTGTGCCCACAGAAGCTCCTCTGCTCCCTCGGTGGAGGCTGGCTTGGGGCAGCCAGGACCTCTCTCTGCTGAAAGTGGCCCTGTAAGCCACAGCGCAGCGGTGGGACCGAGGAGCAAGGAAAGCGCTCAGCTAGGGCCGCGCATGGCTGTCTGCAAAACGCTGCTCGTCGCCCCCACCAGCAGCACAGTCCTAATGGCAGCAAGCGGTCGTGGCTGCGTGGCAGCCCCCATGCATCTCCTGCCCCGTCTCCTGCCTGGCCCCGCGTGGGGCTGCAGGGCTTGACCACGTCCCTGCCTCGAATGGTCCCTCCCCGGGGCACGGACAGGTGGGGACACCCTGCCTTCTTCCTTGCTCTGCTTTATTTGCTGGTCTGTCTCTTTTCTTTCACGAACTCTGAAATGACAAAAGCCTGTCTGGGACTTTGAGTGTTTATGCCAAAAGAAGGTTCCATGTTGATTTTTTTTTTTCTTTATGATGGCCATGACCGAAACGTTTCACCACCTATTTTTGTTGCTGTTGTGGTTGTAATTGATGTAATTTATTCTGTAAAATATCAGAGTTATTTAGTAAACATGTCTATAGAGATTTGTCCTGAATAACAGTGCTTTATTAGAGATAATCCTTAGCTACTCAGCTCAAACAACTTTTCAGAGCTGGAAATCTCTCACAAAGAGGCCAATTGTGAATATTAAAAGGGATTTGGAGGAGGAGGCAAAATTACATTTTCAAATATTCCACTGAGTTGAAGGTTTAACCTAGCAACATCACTGAATCCCTGCACAGGCTCACAACCTCATTTTGTTTTGTATTAAAAGACTCTTGGCTGCATTTTAATTCTGTGCATAATATTATTGATATTTAGCAATTGTTTCTGTCACCTTCCACCTCAGTCAGCATTGCAAAACACAGCTTGAACTAACCGGAAAGTAATTTCCTGGCTAATATTCCTTCTCATCTCCTGAGAGGAGCTGATATAACAGCTAGCAAAGCATGGATCAAACAGCCCTTGTTTCACAGATCTGCTCTTTCTCTAGGCTCCATGTCAGCTCCCGTTGAAGTGAGAGTTATTTTATCTTGCATAATGAGCGGGTAGATTCTGAATTTTCCAAGCTAAGCAGCTCTTCTGAGCAGTTCAAGCAGGATGTGCAATGTGACTCATAATTAAGCACGAGAGACACATAGGAAGTGTCAGGGTGCTGATCCAGCTTGAGGAGAACTCTCTTTTCCCCAAGTCTTCGTGCTGGGGTTTGGCTGCTCTGCAGTGCTGAGCATCCTGCGGTCAGATCGGCTGCTGAGCTGCAGAGCTCCTGCTGTCTGCCTAGGACAACCTATGTTGCTGCCCTTCAGCTCAGAAGCTAATTGTGCTGCAAGTAAAGCACCTACTGCTCAGTCCCTTCCACTAGTGCCTTATCCTCTTCCTGAAGCATCCAAACATTGTGTGAGCTCCTTCAAACACAGATCATGGCACCGCTGTTGAAAAACATTCTTCCCTTTTGTCAATAAATTTTTGTAATTATAAGTGTTGTCTTCACTTTGAATCAAACACACTCCCTAGCTCCCACTGAAGGATCCTGTTCCACTGCAGAGGCAAGTGTTGAAGCAAACAGCCCCAGCCCAGCTTTTTCTTAGTTGGTGTTTCTTCCTTGCAGTAGTTACGTGTAGCAATTTTTGTAGTTAATACAGTAATTGCATTGTCTGCTGGAATTCCCCACTTGCCATTGATTTAATTGCTTGGTTGGGAGCATGCTAATTGTTTATTGACACTGTTCAGCTCCCATGCTGGGGTTAGACAAATCTTTAGACTGAGCTGCGCCGCAGGCTGAAGTCTCAGAAGAGTTTGTGCTCTGCAGACTGTGAGAAAGTTGTCCCTGTCACTACCCATCATTGAGGCTCAGCTGTGCTTGCTTGTGGTGCTGGGATCGCCCAGCCGGCTCGATGCTGATATAGAATAGCAGGTAGAAAATGCTCTGTACAATTAGTATATGACTATGTACATTTTCTGGGTCCAGTTTGTGTGTTGGGTCCATGAAATCTGCATCTGCACCGTGACGCGCATTCAGTGCAGATGCTGGCACTGACCCTGATCCGCACCCATGGGCCGCGGAGGCCAGTGGCTCTGCGGTGAAGAGAGGGAAGGCATGATTATTCCTGGAGGAGACTCACTGTGGTCTTTGCTTTGGACACACAGCAGCCATACAGCCCTGCTCGTCTCCCTGGGTCATGTTTTCGGCATCTGTTGCTGTAGGTGCTGTCTGTCATACCGAGCTGTGCTTACGGTTATTAGGCATCGAAGGTGTCCCCCAGAGATGATTCAAGGTTGGCCCTTGTCCAGTTCTCAAAGACTTTGCTCGTTGCATCGGTTGATGGTGTCATATCCATGCCATGAATGGTCCCTGTGGTCTGTAACTAAATAGACAGGTCTGTGAGAGCTTTTTCTTTTCTCTTGATCACTGGGCATTAACCAGCATTTTGCCAGCTTTCAGAGATGAGCACTGCAGGGCCATCTGAAGGCCATTTTCTCATATGAAAAGCACGTTTTCTTCAGTGAGCTTTGAATCAAGCTCTAACAGTTTCAGACTCAAAAGTGGAAAAGAAGGCCATTTGGAGAGGGGAAGCATGTCTATGTATTATAATATCTTCATGCTATATATATATAAAATCCGCTTCGCTGTTCTAATTTAAGCATGCACAGCATGGTAACATGGAGACTGTGCCTGGCCATCTCCTGATTATGCTGCAGCAGGGAGGTTTTAATTTAACCTTTTGCTATTCTGAATGTCTCAGAAGGACTGTTTCTGCTGGATACTGTAATAGTTTTCATATCACTAAATTTTCCTAACAAGTCTGCACTCTAATAAGGACCTAAGAGCTTCGGTCCCCCCTGATTTTTAATAAAGTGTATCACTGCAAGTCAATAACCTGTCAAGTGCTACTCACCGTGCTCAGCTAAAACAGACGATGGAGCCTGTGCTGATACGCAGCCAAGGGGTGCACACAGAGAGGTTTGAGCCCAGTCCTCTGCAGTGGGGCTTTCAAACCTGTTGCATGTGGAAGGGGAGCGGATGCTGCCTGCTGGTGCTGGGGCTGCCGGGCACAGAGCTGGAGTCAGCAGCACTGCTCAGGACAGCCCCCGCTACCTCCAGCTCGCTCGTCGCAGGTGATGGGCAGTCAGGAGACTCTCCCTTTCTCTGGGTACTCTGTGCTCACGTTAGTGGTGCACAAGCAGAAGGGAAATAACAGCCAGGAGAAGAGAGCATCCAGTTCAGAACACCTGCCAGCCTGAGAGAAAATATTGCCCAGCAAAAGGAAATGAAATTAATTCTGAAATTCACCACTGTCAGAATAACTGAGCACTCACTCTAGGACATAATTTAATTGAGATAACTGTAACTGAATAGGCAGTTTTTCTCTTGGAGAATACTTATCTCTTATAATTCCTTTCCACCAATCTCACAGTGTTTTGTAAATATGGGGAGATGTGGCAGAAGGGAGATCTGTGCAGGAAAGCAAAGGGACAGCACAGATCAGAGCCTGCAAAGCTGGTGACACGGTGCCGTGTGCGCTGGGCAGGGCTGTCTGATGCATTGCTTCGTACTTGCTTTTTGCAAGAACTGATCTCTCATTGCCCCTAAGTATAAGGCCCATCTGGAAAGAAAAGGCAGCTCTGTTAAGGGCGCATAGCACCATGGTCTGTGAAAGAGGAAGGGCAGCACAGTGTCTAACTGAAATTATAGGATAACAAAACCTTCCCTCTCCTCTTCAAGTGTCTTTTAATTCATCAAGAGTGATGAATGTTTCTGCTCTACCACTCCTGCCCCACCAAATAGGGCCTTCTGCCTTGGGCTGACTGTCCCTGGCAAATACAACTGCCTGCCATTTTAAATGTTCTTTGCCTTCTGACGGTTTATTTTTTTAACTGAAATTAAAACTTCCCTGAAGTCACCGTTCCAGTGTCTCCTGAAAGGTTCTACCTTTAACATTTCTGATGTGCAGCTTTTCAGCATTTCTAACTCTGGAGAGAATTTCCAAAATGTTAAATTTCCATTCCAGCAAGTGGATGTTAAAATGTCTAAATTTCCTGAGGAGCTCAGAAAGGAGCTCAAAACCAAGGAGACTGTCTTGACTGTATGGTACCAACTGCACAGCAAGGTTTGCTGTAAAAGCATACAGATCTGTCTAAAACTGTCCTTTTCTCCCTATTCTAATTAAAAGGTGTGGGAAGAGCATCCTTTCCTGATATCACTAGAAGCTTTCAAAACAACTTCTTGAGTTGATTGCTTGAAAGAGGGTTGTGAGATAAATTTCCTTGAAACAGTAATAAGAGCTATGAAATAAACACATGAGAAGTTTGCACAGTTATTTATTGTTACCAGCAAACCAATGCACCTAATATTTATTAGCATGAGGAATGTTTCTGTGCTCATGATGTAGTGATCAGTTGCATCTGCGATCCTAGCTGCTTTCACTCTTTCCACTTCCTTTTCCCGAAAGATTGAGGCAAAGGGTGGCTGCTTGCTGGGGCAGTAGACGGATAGACAGACTGCCCCATGAGCTTGACCCATGTCAGGAGGGTTTCTGAGCCTCTGGTTTAGCAGCAGGATTATGCAGGAGGTCTAATTATAAATCCTTTGGTAATTAAACCAACAGCTGTTATAATTGAAAGACTCCTCATTAAATCACTAATAACTGAAGCTTAAGGTGGGTTCTCAGTGAAACAATAGCAGTGCAAGATTTCTGAAGCAAGAAAAGGTGTTGGGGAAGAGGCGAATGCTCTTCAACACAAGATGAAATCTATTTAAAATTTCCTTTTTCCCTGTAGAAATTTTTATAAAATCTTCCATGGAAAAGTCAGAGCACGAATGTTGGAGAAAGAGCCTTTGCCTTGGACTGTTAAAGGTCTTGCGGAAGAAGACAGACACTATAGCCTCTCCTTTTGGGTACTGACCCAGGGGAAAAACCGCACGAGGCTTCGCCTCGCCCCAGCCTCCACCAGCAGTGACACACCAACACAGCCGGCCTGATGGAACCCAAGGCGATGTCAGCTTGGAAACCCACTCAACCATAAGCATCTCTGAAGGGCCAGCAGCAAGGAAAATAATCTAATCTTCCCAAGTTCACTCCAAGACAAGGCAGCCTTGGATGCTACAAAACAAACAAGAAACCCGAATAAACCAAGGGGCAGCGTGGCTGTCACATCCCAGGTACACATCATTGCGGGAGCCAGAGAAATGTCCTGAGAGGTCTAATAGGATTTTTAAAGCTTGTTCGCCACTTTACAGGTATTTGGCTTTTTTGCTGCTGATTAAACATTTTGCAGGAAGACATATTACAGAAGGGATTTTGCACTGATATCCACGGAAACAATAGAATGTTTCCATCTAACATACATATTAATTTTTCCAAGCTGTTATTAGCTGTTCCTGCCAAAGGGGTTTAAAGCAGCATTAAGAAAGCAAAATAAGGTAGCAAAAGATGTGAAATAGAATCACTGTTATAGGAATTATGAGGACGGGATTTTTTTCTGATATTTTTTCAAACTATATTCCTACCTAAGGCAAATTTTAGGCCACATCCTTTAAAGTCACACCTGCACTGTCAGAAGACCTATTTACATTCTAAGAAAGACAATCAATAGCAGAGGACTTCACTAATGTGAATCAGGAAAAAAAATTGTCTGGTTTGATTCTATACATACTCATCATTTACATCTCCATAGTATCAACTTTTGGATTTTGCTATTAAAAAAAAAAGTCAGAATTTTTTAATAAAAACTCACATTTCAGTTTCTAGTCTGCTCTATGCCTCAGTCACTCTTTCTATATCATCAATTATCCTTATGCTCCGTGGCTGGTCATCTTCTTCCTACCTATTTTCTCCACCTCACCGAAGTCCATTGCATGAGGTTCAAAGAGCAAGACTATTTACTCTTCTGATAGTAAACTTGGAGGGACCAAGTCAGTGCCATTCTACAGACTGTAACATGGGTAGGAAGAGCAAGCTCTAAAACGTATGGAGTTTAACAAAGAGCAGGAGCTCTTTCTCTTGTGACTCTTTAACCATGTTCTGTAGCAGTGCTAAGACACTTTGCGTGCAGGCCACTGCTCTGTCCACTCCCAGGTTGGGTAGGTGTTCAGGAGCAGCAGCTGGACTGGCAGGGGCTGTGGGTGCTGCCAGTGGGTGTTAGGAGCACCCGGCAGCTCGCTCAGATCCAGGGAGAAAAGGTGAAGAATAGCAGGAGACAGGGCAGGCTTGTGGTTGACAGAGACAAGTCCTCCTCTCCTCTCCCTCTCCCTCTCCCTCTCCTTCTCCCTCTCCCTCTCCTCTCCTCTCTCCTCATCTATCTGCATCCATTGGCCAGTTTTGTTGACACTTAGGACAGATCGAAGACCTCAGATGAGACAAGAGGAGCATGCTCTTGTGCTGGCTGAGCTTGTGCGAGCCGCTCACTAGCAATCCACTGGGAGAAAGGGGAAAGATGGCAAAATCAACAAATGAAGAAGGACCACGAGTGATTTTTCTGCTATTTTGAATCCTGGAAAGATGATAATTGGCAAAGACTTTTAAGCAATATGTTCACAGAAAACCCATGAAGGTCTCATAGAAGTTAGACCTGAGTCAGGATGGTAACAGGAGAACAATGACACATTGCCAGTGATAGTAACCAATTCTCTGCTTTTGTAGAAAATATGAGAGAGACTGAAATTGCAGAGACAGGCTCATGGCACAGTTGTAATATCATGATCATTACTTATTCCTTTAGCATTCATTATTGTTAGATGACTCATAATGAACTCATCTGGCATTAATATAAATGTAAAATGCAAATCCATGCAAATTCCTTTGTAATTCAGCATCATTTAATGTACTGTTAAACTTCTTCATGAGCTTCCCCTGAACTGAGGTCTTTGTTTGAAAGAGTCCAGCTATTACTGAAGAATAAAGAAGTGATAATTTGGCTGTTGGGCACCTTATGGGACTAGCAAAAGGCAACGGTTAGTTGCCATGAGTGACTATGAAGAAGAGAGACTTCTTAATTTAGAAATTAAAACTGAGCAATGTGAGGACACTGTGCAATTGCAGCATCAATTAAAGGCCATTTATTTTCTTTCACTGCTCAGTAATCGTATCAGATTTGGGCTGTTTTAATTGAAGGTCCATTTTATTGTTTCTCCCACTTCTTTGAGCTATTGATGCAACTTTGAGCTGCAACTTTTTTTAGGAGAAGGAGGCAGAAACTCTTTAGGAACATTTGCAGCATTGCAAACCTGTTTTCCAATGCCCCTCCTCTTCCTGGGCAGCGGGGACGCACTGGCACGCAGGGTGGAACAGGTTCCAGAGGGAAATAGGTTCAGTGCTGACTTTTCTGCTCTTACTTCTGGGAATACCTGCACATAATCCTGGTGTGTGTTCCTTTGTATTTTATCCACTCTTGCAGTTTATCCAACTCTGCCTGGTTGGGACCTCAAGCAGCCATCCTGGTTTAGCCAAAAATCTCATGAAAGAAATACCAACAGGCAGCGTCCTGTTGGCAGAAATCCACGAAGTGCCTGCATTGAGAGAGGTGGCTGGAGAGAGTTCTTATTCCTTTCCTTTCACTGATGTACATGGGACACTTTAACAGAAGATGGACGTGTGGTTTCCACTGCACAGTAAGACTTAGCTGTTAAGAATGGCCTGGATTTGTCTAATTGAAATTCAAAGGAAAATGTAATGTTTTCTTCTTAATTGGCAGAACCTGCTTTAAAATTGTTGAAATGCTTTTGAAATGGAAATTGCAGTTCCCACCCCCGAGGTAAAGGTGCACTGAGAACTGCTTGGCATTTCTCGCATGATTTAAGATCACTTTCCTGATGAAACCATTCCTGCAGAGAGCCACCTGCCTGGGGGGTTCGCCAGAGCCTGTCCCATTCTTCTAGGAGGAACAGCCCATTTGCAGGGGAGGGGGCCATACAGAGAACCTGTCATTTTCTTGTAGTAATTTACAAGTCTGTAATATCGCTGTAATTAATTATTCACTGTCCTTCCAATCAAAAGCAGTGCAGAACAAAGGAATAAACTATTTCCTTTCAGGAGGCAATGTCTTGGAAGTCAAAACCCAACTTACAGCACACATGAGACACCTGCATGATTATCATAATTAATTTAATTACAAGTATTTGCTCACTTTTGAAAGATGAAGAGCATTAAATACTAGATGTCTCTTTCTTTAACAAAATATCACTAGACACATTAAAGCAAGACATTTTGAAAGTAGATCAGTTCCCATTTGAGCAGCAGCCTTCATACACAGTGTGATGAATTCACCTCCCGCAACTTCCACCACATCAATTTCAATTAATGTAATAAGCAAGACAAAGAGCTGGACATGTGCAAGTGTCTCTGCCTCGGCTGTGGAAGGCTTCCATGACCAGCTGAAGTGAGACAGAGCTTAATACGTCAAATGACTGCAAGCCACATTCAGCACACAAATATAATTTTCTGTGCAGAATGAGCAAAATTACAATTTGTAGGTGATGAGTTCAAAAAGGGAAGATTTTTTTCTGTGTTCTGACAAAAACCCCCAGTGATCTTTTGAATGGCCAGGGCCAAAGTGACTCCTGTTACAGAAAGGCACCCCTCCATTTCTTCCCACAGCAGCGGAATACGTGCTTCCTTCTCCTGGGGAGGTATTGGAACAGTTACTGCTCCTGTGTGTCCCTCCCATTGTGCCAGCAGGGTTGCAGAATGGGAGTGTAACTGTTCCTTACTTAGACTTCAATGGCCTTTTTATTTATTTTACATTCCTGCACTGTCTCAGAAAGAGCAAAACTCCGAAGTGGTGAGCTAAGAATGAAGCAAAGCAAATGTAAATGAGAGACAGAGAAGAGCAGCCTGCGGGAAGGGCAGCAGCACTGCATGGCACAACCGGCACAGCACTTCTGCATCAGGACATTGTTGTGACGGGGACGGCTGCCATGTCCTCCTGAGAGCAGTGACGTCTCTTCTCTGAAAAAGGGCTGTGACCACACAAGGGGGCTGGAGCATGGTGTGTGGCTTCGGTTCCAGTGACGGGAGCTTTGCCCAGCCCTGTAGTGGAAAAGGAGAGAAAAGGATCTGGTTTGGTTGGTGTTGTGGTATTGATCTCTCCAAGCAGAAATTAATGGAAGTGTTTCTCCTCTTTATTGCTTCAGGGCTGGCTATCCAGAGGAAAAAAAGAGGCTGTTTGTGATTCTCCTTGCAGTTACTTCTTACAGCAGTGCATACCCAGTTTTTTTCTGTCTTCCTTTCTTCCCATTTTTAAATGTGCACGTTTAAAATATTTTGCCCACCGGTTTGGAAAGAAATCTTACTGGGCAAGATAATTTCTGATAATATAGGTGAGCAGTGAAATGATAAGGCTTAAATTATCCTGCCCTCCCTCCAAGAAAGGGCGCACATTTGCAGTAGGAAGTAATGAAGGAAAATTATTGCTTCACTGTCTAGATATGGCTCTCACCTGGTCTGTCTTCTCCCAGACTGAAGATGTATATATCTTTTTCTCAGCAAGACAGGTTATGAAACTTAGAAAGTTTTGGCGGCTGTTTTCTAAATGGAGTGCAACTTTTCATATTTAAGTGCTATCTGTATAAATGCATAGTAAACATCTTGGAATATATATAGTGAGTGGCTTTCAGAACCGCCCTGGTTTGATATATCAGCAATTTTCTTGCCCTTACTCTATTTCCGGCTTTTGTTTAAATGTTCTCCGCTGATAATTGAATATGTAAAATTCCAACCTTGTGAGCAGCCAGGGATCAATGAGGGCTGACGTTGAGCACAGCAAATATACGGGCTAATGGCTCCACTTTTATTGAGCCCATTTAACACCCCGTGACAAGGGGCCCGGTCCTCCCCTTACTGGCGCCCTAAGAGTAAATCTGTCCCCATCCCCAGCAAGATGAGCCTGGCTTTAACTTTGGCTGTCAGGATGGTTTGTGTGCCTGACTTACAGAGTTTGCTGAATCAGGGCCTCATCAAGACGTATATCTAACAGAATCCAGTGTTTGGGGAAAAAAGGGATGGAAGGACAGCAACAGAGGCATACGGGATGTACTTGCCCACTCTTGGGGCCCCGTGGTCGCGCTGCCGCAGAGGAGAAGGATTTAACCCTGCACCTCATGCGAAGTCTTCAGCTGCTCCGAGTCCCGAGAGGGTCCGTGCCGCACCGGCCCCCCGCAAGACGAGATGCCAGCAGGGTCCCAAACCCCTGCTTGCCGTGGTGGTGGGACGTTCGGTGAGGACAGGCGAGGAGGCGAGTTCATCTCCATTCACGGCCCTGCAAAAACTTGGAGCCGTCAAAGTCCAGGATTTCGGGAGTTGGGAGGCTCACACCTCCCTCCTGCGGCATCAGGCCAGCCCGGCTTTGTCAGTGGGACGTCTATGCTGTGAAAAACTCCTTCCCTGCATCCATCCATTTTTCTGAGGTAGCATTAAGTGGAGTTGTAATTTAATATTTAGGTGTTTGAGTTATGAGTTTGTTCTCTTTTCCACTGCCTGCAAACTTATCACAGCTGAAGGCCTACCTGTCGAAACCCACCTGGCACTGTGCACACTGTGAAACTCTGGAAACTACTCTGTATTAATGGAATAAATCAAACCCTAACCTTTATTTCCTAATCCCCAGTGGGGCATACATGCTTCTAATATTTTCCTGGCCGTGTCCTGCCCTTCTCAGCCTCTCAACTGCAAGGAGAGGGAGGCCGCAACCACCCTGCTGGGCTGCCTCATTACTCAGGGCTGTTGTTAGCGGAACTCAGGCTCTTAGTGGTGTGGCACAACAGGCGTTAGGGAGCTTTGGTTTAGTGAGAACAAGGATGGTCTGGCATGTTATGGTGCCAGCAAAAAGAGGCTTCTTTAGGCTGGCTAAGTGCAGTCATACACAACCATATATTTCTAGTCGTATTCAGTGAGGGTTTGGTTTCTCTCCTTTTTTTGCCCGCCCCTCTCCCAACCACCAAATCAAAACTGATGCTTCAGGATGCTCATGTGTCTGAACGTAGGATTTTTCCAATTGAATAGAGTCCTTAATCATGCAGTAATATTTCTGCTTGTGAGTTAGACTCCCCTTCTGTGTGTTACTAAAGCATATGTGCAGCTCTCGGTGTGTGAGCAGTATCAGCGAAATCAGCTTTAGGGGGTGAGCACGTAGCGTAAGGGGGAAGGAAATATGATGCGTTTGTGTAAGGAAGGACCAATTTCTCAGGAAGCCAAGTTCCTGCTAAGCTCCTCTTGAACAAATAACAACATCTGTTCTCTTAACTAACTTTAATTCAGTTCTCTTTTTGCCACTCTGCCTGAGACAATATTTAATTGCTATTGAAGGAGCATGCATGATATTGAGCATGTACTTGAATACTTGGAATAAGGTCTATCAAAATACCACTGATATATTGATATCTAACTAAAAACTTTGATTTGCAGCATTTTCATTATGAACCTGGTTTTTCTCCAGTGATTAAATGCACCCAAGAGAGATGGAAATCACAACATAGACTGATTACACAGGTACTTTGTGCAGATTATTAACAAGGAAAGGCACCAGCACATCAAAGCCAAAAAAAAAAAAAAAGCAAGGAAATTGGAAATGTTTCCAAGGCGAAAGCCTATTTGAAATAAAACAATAGGTTCTATTCTCCAGGCTTGCAAAGCCTGATACACTGACATGTTCCAACTCTGGATGGACGGATGGAAGGACAGAGGATGCTTTCTCCTGTCAGTGTTCAAACAGAGCACGTTGACAGATGGGGGGAAACCCCAGAGGGTTCCTTCTCTTTTCCTCCCCAAAATGCATGGGGTTATTTTTTCGTCCCAAGTTTTCCAGAAGTTTTGATCAAGTCTTGTATGCCCATGCCATGTGTGTGTGTCTGTGTACACTACCTTGATTTTTCAGAAGTGGTAATTAATTTCACCTCAGGCATTAAAAATGAGCCATTTTAGGTTTATAAAGGACTAAGAAAAGCAAGCCCCACCTTGTGCTGGCTGTACACAATAAGGTTAACATCTGCTCAGTTGGAGGTTTGAAAACCTTGGATATTGTGACTACATTTTCCTCTCTAAAAGTTTTCTGCTTTTCCGTGTAATCATTCATTTTCTTTTTTTAAACTTTCTCTTCTCCTTTTCCATGGGCTCACATAAGAAGAACATGAATTTCTCACCCACAGTTTTTGGAAGGGGTTTGAAATAAGGATATATAACTGCTGTCTTTCCTTTTGTGTGCGTATGTTCAAATTACATTTCACATTTGCTCATTTTTGCCTTCCCAGCTATTCTTACGCAGATGTCAGAGTATATTTTTTCAGCAAAGCTGATCACGGACTCTGCCCAAGCCACCAGAATTCTTCTGAGCACCCCTGGCCACCAGCTAACCTTAGCCAATGGTGAGGTTCTTCAGAGACAAGATCACCTTGTTTATCAAAACCATCCGCATGTCTGCGTGGGCAAGCTGAGGGTACTTGGCTTGCATTTTCTCCATACGTCTAGAGGCATCAGTCATGGTGAGCTGAGTAATGTTTTCATTTCCAACCCTGCAATTATTGTGTGGCCGTTAAGATCTGGGCATGGGGAATGCACAGCCTGAATCATTTGGCGTGTAGAGGGTCTGTGTGAAAAAAGCAGGCTAATAGCAAAGAAGCAGGGGATTGGGAAAGCCTGCCTCCCGGTTTTATGCACAAGAAGTGGGAAATTGCATGCTTTCTGACTGCAAAAATTCTGAATGGCAAGTGGGTTTCACTGGGAGGTGTTGAGGAAAGCTTTCCATCACTCAAACATTTTCGCTCTCCAGCACTCACCGTGGCTGCGGATTTCCAGAGGAGCAGGCACTGAGTTCCCGTCAGACAGCTAAACCTCAGCTGCTCTGCAGGGGTTGCTTATCCAACTCCTCAGCAGCCAGCAGCAGCCAGATCTCAGCTGGTGTGACCTCGCAGAGCTCCCTTGGTTTCGGTGGCACCACACTGCCTGCCGAACACTGAAATTGAAACGCTGGCCTTGCCCTGGTCACTCAGGCCAGTCCCCATTACAGAGGATCATCCATAAGAAAGACCCTCAAGCTTCCCCATCTCCTTCTCTTTCGGACACAGAAGTTTTCTGGAGCTAGGTTTTTGTGTTGGGGGAAGTCACCAAAGTGGTTCAGTTTATGACAAGAGAAACTTTCTCAGGAAGAACCTACAGCATTTACTCCAAGCACTTATGCTCTAAATTTGCCTACACAAATTGTGAGGAAATTTGCCCCACAGTATCAAATAAGAATTTTTTTCTTAGCTTTCCTGCTGTCTGCAGGCACTCAAAGACTTTCAATAGGCTTTAGGCTTGTTGATCAGGCCTAGCTGCGTTCTGGGCCACTTCATAGTAAATTCATATTTGCTTGTCTTTCATTTGAGTTTCTCAAATCTATGTGTAGCCATTTGTTGAAAAATCTTCAAAACAGGCACAGAAGTAGATAAAAAAAAAATCAGCCCTATTTTACAGAAACTAGGATTAAAACCAATACTTTTTGGGTTTTTTTTAGCTGCGTTGCCATTTAAAGAGGGATCTCAGGCCTATTAGAGATCAATGATTGGCCTGATCAGCACCTGGCTGTTATAAAAACCAGCAGGAGCCAACCTCTGCTGATTTGCAGAGCTGTGAAAAGCTGGAGAGCTGGAGTGGGGTCTGGCCTGGCATCTTCCCTTTCAAGGCTAGAATCAGCTTGGTAGGTCACCTCTGTTTTCATGCTTTCAGTGATTACAGTTACGTACTCTTGAAGGTCTTCTGGCTCAGATATCATCCTGCTTTTTATTTACCATGGATTTGTAGTGTCTGAAACAGGAGGCAAAGTTGCTAGCAAGGGTGTGCTCTGTGTGAGTGGGTGCTGACCCAGTAGGTCCAGATAAACAGTAGTAAGTGCTGGTTGTATTAGGCCATGGCTTCCCACCAGCCTGTAGGTGGTTTCCCAGTCTCTTACCAGTTGCACAGAGTTGTAGAAGCTTTTGGGACCTCTGCTGTTTGCTCAGCTGGAGGGTGTGCTGGGAGGAATGTGTGAGTCCTGAGGAATCCCATTAGTTTTATATGGGCTGGACTGTTGTCATGAAAGCAACCAAATTAATGGGACGGGGAAGGTAGACCTGTGTAATAACTGTGCTGTGAAGGGCATAGACCATGTGTATGTCTTCCCATATATAATTCAGAGTGTTTGAAACTCAGTATGGCTCTAGGCTCAGGATGGGTGACCGAACAAAAACCAGCCTGTTTTATTGCACTTAAGTGCCTCTGTCTAACATACCACGCTTCAGCTGTGGTGTGATCCTTGTGTACTTTTATTCCTCCTCAGCTGATCTGAGCCCTACATCTGTGGCCTCATTAGGCAGCAGAGCAGCTTCATTAAGCCCTGCATGTGGCAGTAGCCCCCAGGAGGGCTGCAGGGTGCTGTGTTTACTGTGGCAGTGGGAGTTGGGAAAAGCCTCACTGAAGTGCAAGGCAATGCTGCAGATAGGTACTGGTTTCCAATAGCATTTAAACAGGTGGTCTTGGGCTTAATGAATATGGGCTGAAGGCCTGCCCAAGCTGACAAAGCCCCTTGAACTGCTGAGCTTCATGTGCAGAAGTTGCATTAGGCCAGGGAAGGCAGTGGTTGAATGACTCCCATGTGGTTTTGGCTCCATGGCTGGGATGGGTAAGTACCCATGGGTTATTGCACTGACCGCGAGCCCTGTGGTAGCAGCCTGGGGTGCTCCTAAATGTAACACACTCCGGGGCTGTTGTACCACCGCACCCTGGCACTCTCACAAGATTGGGATGAGATTTCAAGAGTGAAGAATGGGGTTATGGCAGGGCTCAACTTGGTTTTATTTTTTAGACACCAAAGAAGGGCTGGTATTCCCTGTTAGCAGAGATGTTCAGGAACATGTGTATGCCCTAGTCCTTCATTCAAATCTAGTCTGAAACCCTTGAGAAACTCCTGCTCTTTTGTCTTGATGCTTTTTGCCCTCCTCAGGGCTGTCTGAACCTGAAATACAATGCTGATGATGAATCCTGTTCACAGCACTGTCTCTATAGTGCTGTTAAAGTGAGCAGGTAGCTTGGGAATGAGCGTGAGAGTCTCTCTTGGTATTTGTGTACCCTGATATCGGCACACAATGCTGCTGGGGGCATCCCTCGTGATATGCTTGTGACCACGGTCCTCTGCTGATGGCACTGTGACTGTCCTGGGGCACGCATGTGGTCAGTGCCTCCTCTCCTAGCCCATAACATGGCTAGGATGTACGCTTTGGGCTCATCCCAGTTTTGTCCAGCTGGGGTATGTGGCTCTGCCTGGCCTTGAGCTGCCACTTGCCTGCTGGCAGCCGCTCCTACAGCCATGCTCTGTGTTGGGGATGCAAGAGCCCCCCAGGAGAGCTGGGGGGGCTGCTGCATTGGGGGCTTGCCTGACCTGCTGCTCTGATGTGCTGAGGTGCAGGAGCCATGTACCACTCCATTCTCCCCGGAGAGAGAGATTTACCATCAGTGCAGAGCGTGGCTCTCCTTTTGTTGTTAATCATCCTTCCCCTTACGGAAGTGGGAGGATGTTTGAATGCATTCTGGACATTGCCAAATTATAGGCAAAATACGCTGTTCAAACCCTGCCTTTCACAAATAAGGCCAGATCCTCAGCTGCTATAGGCACCCTTTTAAATTATACGTGTGGAAACAGTCCCACAAACTTCATCTGGTTTCTTTCACTTCTGTCTAGAAACCTAGAATTACAATCAGCACTAAATTGTAGCTGGGATTGTATTACACGATTGCTTAGATCCTTGTTGCTGCTTTTGAATTTTCATTTTCTACTTTCTTTTCACAGGATGTGATATGTAGTGCTCAAATATATTCCTATAGCTGCAGGGTGAATATCACCTTCTTTAATATAGTTTAATGGGACTTTCTTTCCTTTTCTAATCCCATGAAAATAGGAGTTGTACTGGATAAGATCACACATGAATGTTACCATAATTTTACTCTGTGTCAAAGATATGATCTCATCAGAGCTTGACAGTATCGCTAATTTGAGAAAAGGGCACAAGCATTAAAGCAGAGATATGCAACCTTTAGCAATCCTTCAGTTTCTATGGAAGGTATCTGGAATGCAAATTGTTGGGCATTATGCTCTGAAACGTTCCAATAACTTTTGAACTGCAAAATTATGTGACTGTCAGAATTGAGGTCACTTCTACCCCTCCTCCTCACCCTGTTCTTCTGTACCAGACTACAAATCTGAAACACTGCTTATAAGGGAAAGGGAATGCTGTTAGTATTAAAATGGATTTCCTTTTCCATATGAAAAATGGAAGACTTCATTTCTAAAAGTAATTTTAGTGTTAAGCTACCTATTTATGGCGGGTCCCGCACTCAGCTTGTATGAAGTAGATGTATAAATATTCTTTCTAACCAGGGGCTAAATCTTGGCCCTGGCTCTAAGATGGTGCACAGGGAATAGGTCCATGTGACTGGATGTAGTTCCACAGAGGAATTACTTCTGGTTTCTTGGGTCACAGGGGGCACCTAACTTCTGATGACATTGGGAACTGAGAGGTGTATCAGTACCAAGCAATCCCTGGTACACTGTCTCCAGCTGGGCACCCAAAAGCCAAGGGATCTGAAATTGCACCTCATTTTAAACAACAAAGACCATAAAATAGTTTATTTAGAAGCTTGACCCTAGTGGATAAATCCCTCTTTGATTGTGGCAGTTGCTGTCAACACTTGGAGCTCTGTACCTCTGGCCTGTGCTCTGGTCCAAATTGTTTGTTGCACAGTGTGGTTGTCCCAGTGACCTCTTAAGGCATCTCTCTTAGTTTCCATTCTGGCCAAAGGAGGCTTCAGTCTCCCTGAAAAGTTTCAACACCACCCTTAACTTCATTGGAAATGCAGGAATGCCAGGGAGAAATGCTTTTGCAAACCTTAACCCATGTTTTTATCACTCATCAGAACCTGTCATTTATTCCACCCTCCTGACATATAAATCTGGCCAGGCACAACATAAAAGCTCATACTTGCCAGCTGTTCACCATTGCACAAGCATGTTCTGTGCTGCTGCTTCCAATAGCTTGGGAAATGCTAATATTACAATTATTTTATACTGGATTTTGATGGGATGGGCTTTGAATGCTGACAGGTTTACCAAGCATGATGGCTCCCTTCAAATCCTCGGTGGTCAAATTAAGCTTGCAAACTGGCAAACAGGGCACAGTCTGTGTGTTTTCTTTAAAGAAAAAAAAAAACCCACTGCAGTTGGTGTTTGCCCTTGGTTTTCAGGTCCCTGTAGTTGTCCTTGGCACCACAGAGGAGGGTGGCATAGCAGCAGGCTGTTCCCCTCCCAAATGCCAAGAGCTTTGGGGTGCTGTTCGTCATGGCCTCCAGCAAGGCTCTCCCCACTCCCACCACAGCCACCCCATCTGTGCGGGTGCACGACTGGTTGGTGTTTGCCCTTGAGCTCTGCAGGGTCCCACTTGTTCCCCACCTGGGCAAGTATGGTTGGTGCATCCCTCCTGGGCAATAAACCAGGACTTGCAGAATGGCCTAAAGGACTTAAGATCCCAAATCCTACTGAGTTATATAGGAGATTTCCAGTGCTGATGAAACTGTTGGTAGTTTTCCTGGGCTCCTGACAGACCCTGGTCTTTGCTCCATGGGAGGCAGGTACCCCATCATGGCCCTGGACTCTCTGCCTCCCAGTCCTGCCCAAAAGGGTGGGAAGGCTTTTTCTGTTTCTCTCTATACACAGGGAAAACAGTGCAAAAAGGCTGTATGGAAATTATTAATAGTTTATGGATGTGGCTAAACATGATTGAAACTATGCTTGTAAATGTGGGTAGAACTTGTCAGTGGCTCTTTAAAAGTGAGTAATACCATTTTAATTGTTATCCTTACTGCTATAGATCACAATAAGGTTATGTTGATGGAACCATCAAGCATAGTAAATGCTATAAGTACAATATGTTAGTACTAATTATAGAGTAATTTAACAACAATGTGTATGAAGTGGGCAATTTTGCATGCCAATTCACCATAGTAAATTTAATTGTATGGAAGAAAGGGAAGGCAAAATATTTTCAATAAGGAGTAAAATGATAGATACTGGTTTGTTTTTCCAGTGCTGGTAGCATTCCTGACTCCTTTTAAAAGGGTCGCTGCTACTTTACCTTATTGAGCATCCCTGTGGTATGTATATCTTTACAGGGCACACGAGATTTCAGACTGATTGCTGGACAACAGCTCCGAGTCTTCTCTGCCAAAGCAAAAATATGTTATTTTTTCATTGAGGGAGGTAAGCTGAGGGTTGTAGTGATGTGAAATGCTAATGGAGGACATGCACAGGAATTACACCTATGGAGGGCAATGTAAGAATAGGCACTTGTTCTTTTTTTCTTCTTTTTATCAGGCTGCAAGAAGTCAGAAGTTGTTACTCACTGAAATAAATTATCTAATAGCTTTGACCTTTTTCCCACTTCCAATTATTGTAATTTACAGACCTGCGAGAGGATGGAACTTAAGAGGAGTTTCATTGTTTTGGGTAAAATAACTTCTCTTGCTCTTTACCTCAAAGATTTTGTTCTTATTTATACTGCAGTTGCCTTTGGCTGTTCTGGAAACACAACAGGATGTTTGGGAGTTTGCAGATGCCACTTCTGTCCTCTTTAAGGCCCCTTCTCGCAGTCAAGGTGATCCAGGTTGCCTCTGTAAATGAGCCATCAGGATGTGGCTCTTGGGGTGTGATGTGGAGGGCTGAGCTTGCGTCCCCTGGGGACTGTGACTGGCTGAGCCCCTGCTCCTCCCCAGGCATCACTTCTGTGGGTGCTCCAGATTACAACCAAACAAGCCAAAACCCTTTGAGGGATTTTCCTGGCTATTCTGCAGACTAATGCAGAAAAACACTTATGTTTGAATCTCCACTGGCTGACTGACACATCCTGGCAAAATGGCCACCGCTCTCCATTAACTGATGGTACCTCAGGAGGTCCTGAGATGCACCGGGCAGAGCAACCTCTTCTGGCTCAGGGGGTTTTGGGGCAGACTCCACCCTTTTGTCCCACAATTCTAATGCCAGCACAATACAAAGGTGAATTAAAGGACAAACAACTGTGGCCTGATGAACAAATAAGGGATCCAGAAAATCCTTGCTAGTTCTGTTTCCTAAGAGTAATTTCCTCTTCCTTGCTTCCCTCGGATTTCTTCTGTCACAGACAAGAAACCAAATTCACCAGGTGAAAATTACTCTTGCCATGTCTACAAGAAGGCTAAAGTGATTACAAGAGATCAGTGTGGCCCAATAAGTGTATTCTTCTTTATTCACTGCTGTTTCTGATCTATGTATTTTTCTTCTAGCGTGCTCTTTGTGTCTATGTAAAAATTCAGTTTGCATTTTACTATATATCAGTATCAAGCCATTTTTTCCTGTGAAGTGAATTTTCTCATCCTCTTGTAAAAATGAAAAGTGAAGTAGACTTTTAAATAGTAAAAAATTATTTACATTGTTTGCCTTTCATCAGTTGCATCAATTATATATAGCATAGGGGTTTTGAAGAATACATTTATAATTTGTAAAAAACTTTACAATTCTTGTTAAATATGGCACGTGGAACATTTATTCATGTGTTTCTCTTTCAGGATCGGATTGAACACTGCCTATAACAACAGCATCTGTATTGTAACAGCTGGAGTGTGGGAGGCACATTGCAGAGCACTCTGAAAAAGATGCGACTCTTGGATCATGCCTCTTCCAAGACAGAGGAATGGCTCAAAGCCCCGTGCTGGGACCTGGAGGACTTTTAGTCTGGCTCTGCAATTCTTCAGACCCTAACAGCTAAACCTGGTTTTTATTTACATATGCTTCCTAGCAATAATTTTAACTCCTGGGTCTCGTGAAAAGGAGAGGAAATAACTGCACACCACACAGGACTGGAGAGAAACACCAACAGACATGTCTCCTTCTGGAGAGCCACCCTTGAGGAGCACCCAGGGAAACCTTTTCCCTGCTTTCTTCTCACCTTAGGAAATGTGAGAATAGAAACCAGTCCATAAAGAAGCTAGCTTGGTGTTCCCAAAGCCCCTCCTTAAAATCATTTCACCCAAGATAGTCTTGGTTATTTGCCCCTTATCTCACCAGTCTTTTTTCCTACTAGGAGCTATTTGGAAAGAGGTTTCCCCAGGGGCTATTAACTCTGGTGTGATTCCCTATTATGTTTGCTAATTCTTCTCTTGCCTTAAATTTATCTGATACAGATATTACAGACATAATGAATACAGGGTAAGCCTACTTGGCTGCATCTCCAGTGACTGCAAGTATTCGATGGCCCTAATGGGGCACATGCTCTACCAGTACATCAGCTGTTGTATGTATACTGTTTTTTCCCTGTTAAGGGTAATCTTGTATGCTACCTATTCATTGTAAAGAATGATTACAAAATTGATTGCCTCTGAATAATGCAAGAACTCTGGAGTCTTAAAAAATGCAAAACTGTTGATAAATCTGTTGTAGCTGAAACAAAATTGAAACAAACTTAAAAATATTACTCTGTTTTTTTACCCAAGGCAAGTAAATAATTTTTAGTGGAGGCCAGCTCACATCGTAACTGTATTTCCACTGAATGTCTGAGTTGATTTATACAATGGCTACCGTACATGACTAATGGGTCAAGGTGCTGTGGCCTGACTTTGTGCTGGAGTGGCAGAAGAGAGGGTGCAGGCTCCAGTTCTGGGCTGGGAGGGGGATGCTGGTTGCTGGCAGATGTGGGAAGATGGATGGCTGGAGGGCAACACGGTGGCTGCTGCTGCAGCAGATGCTTGGCAGCACTGCCCAACCATCATTGTGGTTAGCTTGGTGCCAGCAGGTAACTGAGGCTTCAGTTAGGATTCTCCAGCTCCTGCCCTGTGCAGCTGTCATTGCTAGTGCTTTTGTTGGATGCTATACATAATCCTCTTCAGTAAGAGATTAAGACATAACTAAATCTCATGGTTTAAGTTAGATGCACACTGAAAATCTGGTAACCAGAGTGTTCCTGGAAAAACTTTGAAAACAGTGTTCAAAGGAAGAGTTTTAGTTTTTTGCAAATGTTGCTGAAATTTTGCAGGTTCCTAGATTCATCTGGGAATGCAGAAATATAAGGATGAAGCAATAAGCTAACAAATGAAGAAAATGATTTAGTTATTTGTCATAGGTTTCTTTCTCCCTTTTACATATACACACATGCACAAAACCACATGCTTGTTGATGAAGGTTGAAATGCAAGGATTGTTGCCAATTGGAAAATTGTAATTTTAATTTAGTAACAATGAAAAAAGTGCTCAACCCCACTTTTCAATCAGTGCAGGGTGTCTAATTAGTATGTAAGGGAGTAGGGGCTTAGACATGAGTTGGGTGTTGACTGGTGAGGAAGGTGAGTTCAGCTGTTTTCTTTCTCCAGCAATATAGCATTATGTCACTAGTAATAATTACTAGCATTCTTCAGAGTGGCAGTGCTTATGCAGAGAGATTAATATTCATTGTGTGGTTTATTACTGCAGTTAAAATGAACCAGTGATGACAAGCCTGGGAATGCTGCATGGCTTGCATTTCATGGCAGAGTGGTGAGTACTCCTGTGCTGTTTACATACTTCAGGAGCATGCTGAGACTTGGGCAAACCTCCTGAAGACACTTGTAAGGTAAAAATAAAAATTACTTTCTGTGGGACCTTGGTATTGACCTGGAAGTGTGTAACTGTTGAAGTTCAGAAAGTCTTAGGGGTGCTTTGGGTCATGATTATTATGTGCCTTGAAGATGGAGACCAATGTCATGTTTCTAGTGTATGACAAGACCAAAAATTTAAATCAGCTTTGGGTTTTAAGGGTGTGGCAAAGTGACCCTCGTATCCTCCTGTGGCTCACTGGCCACAGTCCCCCTTTGACCTGGGGTCAAGGATGTTTCCAGACCACACAGCCCTGAGTGGTGGCTTCATCCCTCGGGCTGCAGGCAAGATGCGCAGACATGACTGCTGTGGCTTCCCCTCCAGCACCCAAGGCTTTGTGGCCCCGTGTCAATCTCCAGCACTTGTGTCTGTCCCTCTACAAGACGCAAGGTCCATGTTCCCCACTTGCCCCCCTCCTGCTGCAGTCCATCCAAAGCAATGGCCTTGCTGCAGGAGTTGGCTGGCCGCAACCTTGTGCAGCTGCTGGCGCCAGTTCAAGCGTGTGAAAAATGCTGATGTTGAAATTAGTGTTTTAACCCGCGCGTTGCACTTTGGCAAGGTATTAGGGAATCCACTTCTATATGCGTGGTGCTTTTAGTTTAAGATATGATTTTTTTTTTATTGGTGTACTATATAAAGATTGGTTCTTTAGCTACTAATGTCTTGGCAAAATCCATCTGCAGTCATTTGTGGCCTGAAGGGACTGTTTCCTGGGCAGAAATGCTGTCTTGGAGGAATGGGGAGCTGATTGCTGAGTCTCTGGCAGAAAGTCAGCTGTGCAGGAGAGGCAGAGTAGTCAAAAGCAAGCCTTGGTCTTAAGGGCAAATGTGGCTTCTCTAGCCTTCAACATTCTAATTACATGCTTGTAATAGCTGTACAGGATTATATATGTGTATGTTAAAGAAAAACTGAACTGTTAAATATGAGGCAGCAGCTTGGAGCTGGCATTGATCACCTGCTGTGGGAGTTTGTGTAGCATCCAGGTGAATTCTGGAGATGTTAGTCCTCTTACCAGTGAATCACAGAAGTCACTCCTGCTATGACAGCACATGGTATTAAGTGTTTTTTACAGGATCTCAGTGTTTTAGATTTTAATTTTTTATTTTTCTCTGGGAAAACAGGATGCTCTTTTTACTTGTAACTCTACTAGAGTTTTATAAGTCTAACAGAGTTTTAACAATATATTTGTATCTGTTTTATTGATGACAAATGCACAGGCAAAACAGCTAATACCAACATTCAAATTGTCATAATTGCATTGTGAAGTAAACATGCTCTTCTGATGAACAGAAGTGGTTTGTTTCTCTGGGAGTAATTATTTTAGGCTTTGTCAGTCTGCAGTACTGGATATAGCTGGGTTTCATTTGGAAGGTTTCTGAGAGCAGTTTAAGAAAAAAAAAGTTTGTTTTCATTTTAAAAGATGGATCTTATTTCTGGGAAGACCTCATGTGGCTGGAAGAATGGGCCACAAAGTAAAATGCAAAGCTTGAATTTAAGTAACTGCACAATTTTCTGTACCTTTCAATTTATAGAGCTTATTTAATGCTAGCTTTTTGCTTCATAAAAATCTCTCTTCAGTGCCACCAAAGAACAAATCTGCCTTCACTTGGGGTTGTCATTCAATGCCACAATCTTTGTATTATTTCAGCGTATGTATGCATCTATATACACTTCAGAGCATATTTTGTGATTGAAATTTCCATTAA
>NW_010972831.1:9420461-9423433 GCF_000737465.1 Haliaeetus leucocephalus | reverse complement strand
CCCCCCCCCGCCTCGCCTGCCCTGCCTGTTCTTCCTGAAGAGCCTGTAACAGTCCATCACAACGTGCCAGCCGCAGGACTCATCCCACCAGATTTTGCTTATGCCAATGATGTCATAGCTCTGGGACTGGGCCAAAGCTTCTTGCTCTTCTTGTTTATGCCTCATAGAATCAGAATGGTTTGGGTTGGAAGGGACCTTTTAAAGGTCATCTATTCCACCCCCCCTGCAAAGAGCAGGGACATCTTCAACTCCATCAGGTTGCTGACCTAGTCCAACCTGATTGTGAATGTTTCTGGGGATGGGGTACCTACCATCTCTCTGGGCAGCCTGTGCCAGTGTTTCACCACGCTGCACCCATTAGTATAAAGATATTTCAAATGTGCTCCAGTGTACTTGGCGCATCATGGAGTAGACTGAAGGACCTCGCTAGCACACTGTCCCTCTGACATTGGCATGCCACCCCCAGCCTTATCTCTAGCAAGCCTGATTTTACCCCTCTCCTCCTGCAAATCTGGTTTAAAGCTCTTTTGATGAGCCCTGCTAACTCCCGTGCAAAGATCCTTCTCCCCCTTTGAGAAAGCTGTACCCCGTCTGGCGCCAGCAGGCCTGGTGTCATGTAGACCGACCCGTGATCAAAAAAACCCAAAGTTCTGCTGGTGACACCAGTCCTGGAGCCAGGTATTGATCTGTTGGCTTTTCCTGTTCCTCCCCTCCTAATTCCCTGCAGCTGGAAGGCTAGAGGAGAAAGCCGCGCGTGCTCCTGATCCCTTCACCGGTCGTCCCAAAGTCCTGAAGTCTCTCTTGATCGCCCTCGGACTTCTTACTGTGGTCTCATGGCTGCCTGCATGGAAAAGCAGAGCTGGGTGGTGAGGCGAGGGCTGCCGGGGGTTCTTTTACAGGTGGGGGGGGGCTTGGCTGCGGGAGCTCCCGTCCCTGCCCAGGTCTCTTCAGCTGCTGCCATCGACTGCCCGCTCATTTCTGATTTAGTAAGTACAGGGAAGGTGTTTTTTTCCTTTTTTTTTTTCCTTAAGTGGGACTCGCTTGCACTCTAGTTTATTTAGGTCACCCGTTATCTTCCAGGTTTTTGCCTGAAATAGCACACCCTCATTGCCAGCAGGACGGCCCCGAGGCAGCTGCCGAGGAGGGAACCCGCAGCCGGTGCCTCAGCCCAGCCGTTGGAGCTGGGGGCTCGATCTGAGAGGGCGTCTGCGGGTGGTGGGAGGGGGGGTCTGCTGGGCCCCACGGCGGGGTGATGGGGATGCGGACGACTCCCGCCACCTCGATGATGTCAAATGCAAGGTGCGGGATTAGCAGTAAGGCTCAGGAGAGCTGCTGTGACGGGGAATAACATGGCGTGCTTGGACTGAACATAGGAGCGACAGGACAGGAAGGGAGCCCTGCCTGGAGAGCACGTGGGACACCCGTCTGTGCTGCTCAAACTGGCTTTGTCTGGCCAAAACGGGTCTGTGGCTTAATGACAATGTTCTTGGCCTCTCTGGCACCGTCTGTAGAAGGAGGTTCCCAGAAATCCATGTGCTTCTGCCAAATCCGTGGCTGATCTAGGTTGACTGGCAATTTGGCCTTGAACATTGCATTTGGCCGAGTCCAGCGGAGCATATTGTTTGCCTCAGGACTGTAAGATCTCTTGACAGCCTTTGAATTTGCATGTCCTGGGATCACCTTGGCCAGCCTGAGCTGCCCTGGGGGGTGCTGACACCCCTGGCTCTGTGGAGCTTTTTAACAGATGCTACCTCTCCTGCCTCCGTCACTCAGAGATCCTCTGGGGTCACACTCAGCCCAAACCATTGCAATATTTGGTTACTTCCTTTGGTGGGATTTGGTGGGGTTTTTGTCGCTTGTGAAAGCCCAACTTGTCTCTGTTAAGCCGATGATGCTGAGCTGTTTCATGGTTTCAGGTGCCAAGACCTTCTCGCTCCCGTCACTGTGACTGGCCAAAATACAAATATGAGGGTGACCTTGTCTGTGCTGAATATTAAAACAGCAGAATTATTGATACTTGCTTCTTCAAGGTGGTTACAAATTGTTCTTCCTGAAGTCTGGGAGTTGTTTTGGCAGTTGTTACATTACTCCCAACAGAGATAGAAGCCTGTGGATATTCATAGACCTTGGTTTTATCATTTGAGGCTTTTCCGTGTAAAAGTGCAGCCCTGTTTTTGCCAACCTTTTGACAACCCTGCTCCAATATGAGGCTAACGGTACAGCGTCTACTGATGAGGCTGGTGCCAATCAAGCTGGTGTCTGTAACGCAGAGCTGCGTTATGTGGTGTGGATACGTACTCCGCCTTGGGGAGAGCTGGCATTTATGAGACTAAATGCTAAGCACTTGTGAGGACCTTACTGTGTGACAACGGATTCATAAAAGAACAAAGCCAGATGTTTTCAGTGATGTTCTCCTATCACTGCTGCCAGTTTCTGACTTGGTGACTTCTGACTGCAGGCCAAAAGGGGCAAGTAGTTGGTATAAACTTAGAAACTGAATGGGAACAGCAAGTCTTTACTCTGAAGAACAGTCACTTCAAAACACAAAGTTTGGAGAAGTGTAAGTGCTATCTTAAAGTAGATGTGTAACGTGCACCAAAGAATCATGCAGCGATGGTGCCTGCTGCTCTCGACAGACGGTCAAGGGTGTGCAGCTGCTGAGGCTGAAAGGTGGGTGCCTGGGCTACAGCTGTCTTGGTCCAGACAGACAAACCCTGCCCAGGTCTGCCAGCACAGTCAGGACCGTGTTCCCCAGCGCAGAGGCACGCGGTGGGCCGATCCCGCACAACCCCTTGACAAACCCATGGACAACCTCAACGGAAGCGTGGGGGGCTTTTGAATTAACGCGGAACTCGGCTCACGGGACGCGGGCTGTTTGCAGTAGCTCGGTGTGAGAGACGGAAAGCGTTAAGGTCTCAAACGCTGCGGGGGGCAGGTCGTGCGGGTGAGGAACCCCGGCCGCGCCGCCGCCG
>NW_010972831.1:9404528-9420286 GCF_000737465.1 Haliaeetus leucocephalus | reverse complement strand
AGGACAAAACCCCCTGCCGGGGGGTGGGACGAGGGGCGGATCCAGCCGCCCCTGGGCTCCTCTCTGAGGAGGAGCCTGGAAAGCGAGGGGGTCCGCTCGGAGCCCCCTGACCCCGTGGAGGGATCTCCTCCTTCCCTGAGGTGATGTCCGTGCGTAACGGCCTCACTGAGGCAGTTCCTGGCGGTTCCTGCTGTGAGAGACCCCACCGCCTGCTGTTGCTCCTCCCGGGTTCAGGCTGCTTCTGCCGTGAAGAAAATGTTCTGCTGATCGTTTGGTGTCACTTCACCTTAATTTAGCGCGAGGGAATTCCGAACTTGCCACAACCCCTCCCTGGTCTGTCCAGTACGGGTCGTGACACTTGGGTATTGCACGGTGCAAAGCCACAAGGAGAAAAAAAACGTCTAGCGTGTTACTGATTCTGCATATTTTTCTGAAGCTCAAGGAAAACAGTGTCTGTGAACCTTGGCGTTGCCAGTACGCTAATCCTTGCAAAATGAAAATTACCACCTGTCCCTCTGATCAGTGACTGGCATTTGGGTCTAACTGCTCTGGTGGGTTTGGATGGGGTATTGGACAAAGTACATGAGCACGTGTCATTTCCATGAATATTTGGTTTATCTTCCTCCGTAATGTCGTTATGTATGACATCTGGCGTATATAATAATTTAACACCCGTTTTAATCCTCATTTCTGTTCTGCATAGGGCCAACATGTAGGTCCTCCACTTACTTCTGCTTGACCCTCTTGGAAGAGGTAGTGACTATAATGACTGCGATACTGCGTTTCTCTTGCCATTCTCATTATCATGAAAATCTTCTGAAATCTACGCTGCTTCAGTGCAGCACTTCCCCTCTATTTGCCCTTTTGTGTATCCGAAACCAAGTCACTTCATGACTCCCTTGTCTGTTTTATTGCACAAATAGCAATACAAAAATATCATTGAGGCATCTCTTCAGACTTACAACTTGCACTTAGAAATCTTTTTTAATGTTTCCTTGCATGGACTGTTTATCAGTCGTAATGGGTTTTTTAAACAACCTTTTTATTACCCTGAAATGGCTGAAGGAGATGATCCTCAGCAGTTGATAAACCAAAAGAAATCTGTTTGAAGTCGACAGAATGATGCTAACTTTTACCAGCTCAAGAAATGGTCCTTGACAGCACTAGAACAGCAGGATGACTGACTCCTGAGCCATATAACTTTATGGTAAAACTCAGGTGTATTCAGTGGGGGTGAGAGCAGAGAATGAGATGCTTTTTATCTGGTCTTGAAAGCAATGAAAGCGCTCTAAACTTAGCGGCATGCTTTTTCTTTAAAATCTGGTTTCTTGGAGCACCATTTGCTGATGATTTAAATACGCATTTTTTTTTTTAGTCTTCTCCCAAATTGAAAGGTTGCCCTGCTGTCCCTTTTGAAGTTTGGATTCAGTAGCCTGGATGACAGGAAGAGTTTCTGGGGAAAGGGGTCTTTGAGGGCTCTGTGGTGCAGACTTACTGATCTTCCCAACAGAAGGGGAGCAGAAGTTTTATCTTTTAACATGCCTGATCTTTGCCATAACAAATGTAGTTTTGTCTTTAACAGCACCTTTAGTGGTGGGTATTAAGGTGTGTGGGTAACAGGCCTCCCTGCACTACAAGGGAGACTGCTGCTTTCTAAGGAGATGTTCTCAGCAGCAGCATTGCTGCTTCCTTCCCCCCTTTCCTTTCACTTCCTTTTGCTACAAAGCCCGTAAAGTAAAAGTACAATAAAAGGATGGAAACCCAAAACAAGCAGTCCCATTTCAAAGGTTAAGAAAGTTGCTATGTAAGTTGCTTCCCTAGTAGGTGATACTGTACCATGGTTTGTGAGATTCACTCTGAGAGACAGATTTAAAAAAAAAAAAAAAAATAAAAAATCTTTTTGGCCTGCGGAGACTTTTGATTAAGACCTAATGCTGTCTGCTCCTTCAGGGATCCCCTGTGTCTCACAGAGACAACAGCTCTCTTTGCAGTGAAACCAAAGTGCTGCCAAAGCAATGATACGTTGCACGGGATGGGATTCCCCTCCACCGCTCTCCTCTCTCTTACTGCCTGACTGGGGCTGGGAGTAAAATGCTTGCTGAGCACTTCTGCCTCAAAGCTTGCTTGTCTCTGACAATTACGGTGACTGTCACCGGCAATTCGGCACGAGGTTCCCGAAGGAGAGCTGCAGGCAGAGCTGCAGCAGGTGAGGGTGGTTGTGGACAGCGCAGGGTGCACCCCAACAGCTGCCACGGTGGCCCCATGCCCTCACCCCCCAATTTGGGAGCAGCAGTCAGTCCTCTGCTCTGTGCAGGGACTGGAGCTCCTGGGGGCTGGTGTCCTTGAAGGCAATGCGGGGGAGCAACCCTTCTCTGTTACCCCTGGTCATCTATCCTGTGTGGTGCCCTTCGTGGGTGCTCGCCTGGTAGGAACTGAGCTCCCAGGGGCACTGCTGGGAAGAGGGCAGAAGTGGGCAGGAAGGGAGCAGTGATGGCCCCCACAGTCCCAGGGGCTGCGTGGGGAGCATCCAGCGTCCACAGAGCAGTCGGGGCTGTTTTTAAAACCTTACTTTTTACGTGAAAAGACTGCCCTTGCTTCATTGATTGCAAAGTTAAGGGGCTGGCTTTCTAAACCGCTGCCAGCTTGGTGAATCTCAGCTGTGCTGTGCCAAACTGTCTGGCAAATTTCTCCTGCTTTGCAGAATCCCAGCAGCTCTGGTTGCTCCTGGTCTTGTCCTGCAGCATCTTGCTGCCAGGCAGGTGTTCACAAGCCGGCGGGGGGGGGGGGTTGCGTTGGAGCCAGTGATCCCAGCCTCTGTGGTTTCCTTTAAGAGCATAGCATCCTGAGGAAGGTTTTGTCCCTCTTTCCCATAGACTTGCAGGGTGAGACTCCAGGCTAGGTTCTGCAGTCTTTCAGCTTCTGTATCAAACTGTTCCTTTGCAGAAGTTGCTGTTAGGATTCATTGTGAAAACTGCACTAGGATGTAAGGTGAAAGCCAAGTGAAGTTTAAAATTGCCAGATGCAGCATCTGGAGAACAAAAAGCCTATAGAAGCTGAAGGGGAGCTAACAACGGGCTTTTAGTTTAAAATCAAATTCAGAGGAAACCAGAGAAACCATTTTCGGTCCCAGGAAGGTCAGGCTGTGTTGTTGCTTCTTTGATGTTGCCTCTTAATGGCTCTTAGGTTAGTTTAGTTCCGTTAATGTCTTGGTGCAGCTCTCAAGCTGGAGACTTTTTTCTCAGGAGTATTCTTCAAATGTATTTCCAAATGTCCCATTTACCCTTTAACGGTTGTTGGCTGCACCCTTTCACGTACCTCGGTGAATATGGAGTATACAGCACCTTTGCGTTACCTTTGGACTAATGGAGTCATCCTTTTGTAAGCTTTATGGCTTCTTCCCAAAGCCTATTTGCAGACCACAGGATGCTTAAAGTGCCTGTACCTGACTCATAGTGAATCCAGCCTGATCATCTCCTGTGTTTAGAGTCTTTCCATGGTTACAAGAAGCTTGTTTTATCAATTGCTGGAGCCATGCTCATGACTTTTAAAAACCATTTATGGCTTTTGTTAAAAGTTATTTAATTCAGGTGTTGACAGGATGGCTCCTGACAGTATTACCCCAAGTCTAAGCACTGTACAGAGAGGCAATAATGGGCACTTTGGTAATGAAAAGCATCCTGCAAAGGTTTACATGTGTGTGTAACTCGCACACTGTGAACAGTCCATGGGCTTCTGTGTTGAAACTTAGTGGGAAAGTGAAGGAGGTAAAAAATCTCCTGATTTTTATCATGAGAGAACCCCCCCCACCCCTTCCCAGGTACAGCACGTGCTGGCAGCCACCTGCGGCAGGAGCTTGCAGTGGTGACAGCCCTTCCTGCAGCGAGCGCCTGCACAGGCTTTGGTCCCAATTCTTACCAAAAGAAAATAACAAATTGTCCTAAAACTGCTAACTGATGCGGAGAATAATTTGTACCTCTTTTCACATTGACATAAAAATTAAGAGGTATAAGAATAAAGATTTCACAAAGGAAAAATACAATTTCTTTAAAGCAGCTTTCTCAACTATGTGGTGAATTATGGTTTCAAGATAAAAAGAAACATGATTATTTTTGAAGCTGAAGAGGACAAGCATGGCCTTTTTTCTGCAGTCTTGTTTTCTTTATTTTAGTCAATAAACAGACACTCGGAAGATACAAAGCACTACTTTGTGGAAAACAGGAGGGAAGAAATCTGAATGGAGTGCAGATATAGGGGATTAATGAATTAGTAGCACAAAGGAGAAATGCAAAGCATGTACCAATGCCGGAAAGAGGCTGAACAGTCCCTTCTCTTAAAGCTTGTCAGATAGCAGTGCAGTTATTTCTAGACTGACTTCTTAGAAAGAAAACATTGTTCAGTGACAAAAAAATTCAGAAGGCTGTTTTTAATTTGGAAGAAAATGAGGCAATACGAGAAAGCTCTGCTTGGCCTAATTAACTAGATTGGTATGTTTTCTTTCCTGAGGCTGGGCTCTATTTTGTTTACATTGCTGTTAAAAACAGGCTGAAACTGAAAGTTGTATTTTGGGTTCAGTCCTCAGGTCAGCATGGTCATGGTGATTTTCACTGCGTGTGAGCTCCTATGCTGGCACAGAGCCATTCCTCCCTCTCTTCCCCTGGCAGACCCCCCCCACGGCTTCAGCTCACCCCATGGCTCCCTTCCCCACCGGCACCCCGTATGTGCCCTGTCCCTTGGGTGTCAGTGCATGTCCCAGAGCATCTCTCCTTGGCAGGATGCGTCACAGCTACGGAGATAGATTGAGAAAACAAAATAGAGCAATAAAAGTGCTTGAGCTATGACCACCATGAGAGACTGGGGTTTGGTTTTCTGCTGAAATGCTAACAGACTGGGTTGCTGTGCTTTGTTCGGGGGAGCTTGCTGTAGCCATGGGTTTACCTTCAGTCCTGGGGCTCTCGGGACCAGGACCAAGCTTGGTGTTAGCTCCTTCCAAAAAGGGCCACACAGCCTTAAAGCACAGTACCAACAAGAGTTATTCTTAGTAATACCGTGCCAAAAAGTTCCCGCTCCTGCCTTTAATCAGTCATTATAGGGAGGGAGTATTTCCCTTTCTCTTCCCTGTCAGAACTAACCAACTTACTCACTTTAGAAATGCTTCACCTGTCTGCTGCTACACCAGCTGTTTTTCAGAGGTGAGAATAAGACCAGTGGTCTTCACAGCTAGGGCAGGTCCTCTTCTCCTAAACAAGGTGCTAACTGTCCTGCTGCCAAGGGGCTGGGCTGGCCCTCAGGTGCTGTGAGGGTGGCGGCATTGGTGGGGTGGAGGGTAATGGTGGGACTGGGCGAGGAGCAGGCACCCCATGTGCAGCTCAGTGAGTCGTTTCACTGCTGTTGGTGGACTGCTTTGGCGTGGGAATGCTGCCGTAGCACCTGCTGGTTTCTGCCCCTCTGCGAGCAGGGGCTTGCATCAGTGTTTTTGCTGTGCCCTGAGGCTCTGCTGGCCTGGACTGAGACAGAGAGTGGGTACTCTGGTGAAGGAAACTCCTGAGAAAGTGGGAAATGCAGAAGAACACTGCAGAAGGACTGATGGCTGTTGCAGGTTTGTCAGGTCTCTGCTTGGCTCCACGAGTAAAACTTTCTCATTTCTTTGGTGCTCAGCTCTGGGAAAGCTTTCAGCCAGAGCGAAGGCTCAGATTCACTAGGGCAGCGTAACAAATCTTTCTATGACTTTGTTAAAAAATAATTAGTGCTTAGAAATTCAGCTGTCTTGGGGGACAGCCGTTACTGCACATGCCATGTCAGATGATTTCTTGGCTGTTGATGCTAGCCACTGGGTTGCAGTGGATACTGGTTCTTGCTAACAGTGTTGCTGAGCTCAGTGTTGCTGGTACTGGGGAAGCAGAGGGGTCACTTGGAGCTGGGTCCCTGGCAGCCCCTCCTGCGCACCCCTTCCCTGGGACCTGCTCGGGCATTATTGGTGTGTCCTGTCTTTACATAAGAACGCATGTAATAGCTCTGCTTAAACATGCCACAGATGTTGCTTCCACAGAAAAATCCCTGCTTTTCATGTGTGTTTTGGTGTTAGTCCTGTTAATAGTGTGTTGAAAGAACATGAAATGTATTTGTTTGGTTAATATTGTATGTTCTCCTTTAAAATTATGAACCAAACAAGAATTAAGGCACCATGCAGCTGGGGCATTATTTAAATCTGTTTGGAAACCTCATGCTAATATTTAAATTGCTTCTCATTTTAATCGAAATATTTACTTCGGGGAAGGTGGAAGATAGAGGCGTTGCTTGCAAACCTTCATGGCATTGACGCAGCCGTGGTGGGTGATAAATACCAACTTGCAGAAAAAATAAATATGTAGAAGCATTTTCTCTAGAGGCTCAGCAATGAGAAAATAGTGAGTGAAAATGTTTTAGTTATGTGTTGGAAAAATTAGCAAGAGCCTGCATTAATTGAAGTTTACTTCTTTATGTATATCAGTTCCTTATCCTTCTGGGATTCTTAGCAGTAAGAAAGAGACAGAGCAACAGATTAAGCTAGCTCTTGGTAACAACAGAGATAAATTGAGGGCTTAAAGCCTGCGTTGAGACAAATTACTACTAAAAACCTGCTTGCTCTTTTTTCTTGAGTTCTTATAAGGCTAAATACTCAGTAATACAACAGACCTGCTGTTTGTAAACCTGGCTACCGCAGCTACAAAAGGGAATTTAAGCTTTGTGGATGTGATTGTGTTTGTTTTCTTCCATGGCTTGAAAGCGGACGCTGTGGCATCCTTCCACTGTCTCTTCTCAACACCTTTCCTCAAATTTCCTCTTTGCCATGTTATCATCTACAAACCGAGACCTGATAGCGTGGAGGGAGCCAGCAGGCAGAGACCGCTGCTGGTGCTGCCCTGCTGCCCCTCTGCCCGTCCTGGCCAGCCCTTCCAGCCTCGGTGGCAGCGGCTGGTGCGGAGACCGTCCTCTTGCTGCCCGTGCTGCGCAGCGGGGCAGTGGTTCAGAGCGGGGCTCTGGTGCTGCTGTGGTGTCCAGATTTAACAGCTAGGTTGAAATCAGGAGAAAGTTTTTGGTTCACTTTGGGTTGAAAAGAAGCCAGTCTTAAGGTCTTTGTGGTGTGTTTGAAACAAAATGTGTATTTTATGTGTTGCTCATGTAGAATAAGCTAATTGGGTATTTTGTGGTGGTGTTCTATTAATTTCCATCCCCTTCTACCTTGCAGGTATTTGTTTTAAATTAAAAGTCTGCAATCAGGCTTGGTAATATTAGTAAATTTTAAATCGGCATAAATAATACAGAAATTAAAACCTAAGAAAGCAGGAACGATTTGAACATGGGCACTATCAGAGGCTTTAGCTGCCTCCTGAGCTTTCTGTGTATTGCTGACACATTGAAAATTATTTATAGAGCATGTGTGCGCTATTGTTTCTAATTTAAATATGCGCACTGACTGTTTTAAGACCTGGAGGCAGCCCCCCACTAGAAGCAGGAAGGCTATTCTGTGCTGTTAATAATACTGATCAAAGCGGACATGTAGACCAAATCGTGCTGTTGTCGCAAAGGACAGTTCTCCAGGGTCAGGACTGAAATGTGTCATGTTGCACGCTAAGAAGTGGAATTTTTTTCTTCTGCTGTGAGTGATATTTTTTTATTATGGGTTTTTTTTTCAGCAAGCTGGTTGAAAAGTGTTTTGTTGAATTAGGATAATCAAAAGCTTATAGCCCTGAGACCTCAGCACCGATTAAGTTGTAGCTGTGGAATCCAGAAATTTAAGTCCAAGGTGCAGTGGATTCAATAGCCACAAATGGAGGGTAACTAATCTCTCTGGATATTGTCATTATTTCTGTATGTTTCTTTGATATCAGCTTGGCATCATCACAGTTCTTGGTGGATCAGCATTTGTGCGTAGCAAGATGTTTGTGAACCGCTCATTAAGTACGTGACCCTAGAAGTAGTGTTGCAAGCAAACAGCAAGGTCTGGGTCTGCTTTGGTCTCTGTGCTCGGCTGCCTGGGCACTGCAGGACTGAAGGAGCCCCGGGGTGAGCCCCCCGAGGGGGATCCCAGCAAGGAGCATGGTGAGGGCCAGGTACCTTGGGGAGGTGATGCTGTGCCCTGGATGCCAGTACTGCTTTTCAGCATACTTGGCTCTGCGGGGCTGAGTAATCGACTAAAACACCACTCTAGAGCATGGGTTCAGGTGGCGTGTTTTGGGAGAGGCCAGAGCAAGTCACACCTTTGCACAGTGGAAAAGTGCCCGGGATTAACTAATTACAGGTCTAACCACTTAGACCTGTGGTTGTCCTGGGCCCTCTTTGCCATCATCTGGATCTTGCCTATAGACTCATTTCAAATTAAACAATAAGTGTCTGCGTTACAATAAGTAAACAGTCATTAAATTTACTCAAATATTCAATTTGTTCCATCCCAAGGATTTCCAATCAATATTGCATTCTAGCAGAAAAATAATGTAATAAGCCATTATTAGAATAATGTTGTGTTCGTTTGTTGATGCTCACAGCTGACAGCAAATCTTTATTTTAATTAATTCTTAGATTAGTTAAATAAAAGCCATTCTCATTTTTCATTCTGCCTTTTTTTTTATTGTGCTCCTAGTACAGATAAAATTGGCAGGATTGACCAGAATTTTATGTTCTGATACTATATAACTTTTATTTCTCAACACTGTTGATGCAGGCCTGTTTTTATTTTTGGAAGTTAGTTAAGTACAAATAGCAATATCAGTTTTCATAAAATGCTGTGGAAACACGTTGTTTTGGAAGTTCTACTCTGCATGGTTCTGATTAAAGGTGTTTTGCATATATGCTAATGCTTTAGCAATTTCCATCTTGGCTATATTTACACTTAGCATATATCTTGCAGGGTGTGATAAAATGAAGCATTTTAGCTTTTCTAACTTGAAAGAAGTGAGCTGATACCGGGTTATGGTTATCCTATAAACCAAGAATCTTTCTCGTGCAACTCCAAAGAACATCAGTGTGTGGTTCGCATCTTCTGTTCTAATTATGACTGGCTATATATTTACAGCAATAGCAAGTAAAACATCTTTAACAATCCTTGGTCAAATAATGCAGAAAGTACATTGAAAATAATTTTGTTATGCCTTTTGTACATGGAGAGTAGATAGAGGTTGTATAAACGTTTGTAATAAACCTCTTTGTTTAAAAAAAGCTCAGAACTTAATTTTAAAGCTGCTGTAGATATGAGCAGAAGATTTGGTTTCTTGTCCCAGAAGAAATTTGAGATTTCAGTTTATTTACCCTCTTTACTCTCTCATATTGCTGCCTTTTTAAATGAGAGATGAAAGGACAATTTGTGTGTGCATGAATATAATTAGTGTGAGGAGGAAAATAGGCCTGGAAAAGATGTTGCTTCACCTTCAGTTGCTTAAAAAACAACCATCCATAAACCGAAATTGTAAAGCTGATGTACTTTGAACTCAAACAAATCTTTTACAATGAATGCTGCTTTGACAGTTGCAATTTTTTTTTTTTCCAAGTCTGTTTTCTTAATTTGGGACACTTTGAACATGGCCTTTTTCCATACGCAGTTTTCGACAGAGCAGAAGAGGATGCAGGATGTTCTTGTCGGCACCTAATATTTGGTACCTCACCAGTCCCCAGTGAGCTTAAGTGACCTGAATTGGAGAACTGAAGAGTCCATGAAATTTATTGATCTTTCTTAGCAATGTAATTAACTTGAGAGGTGCTCAGGTACTAGTTATGGGCATCAACACAAAGCTCAGAGACAGATAAACAAAGCACTAGATAATAACCTAGAAGCCTGGGGGAATATCCTGTGCTATCAAACTGCTGGACTGGATAGTCTAACAGGATTTCTGTCCCTGGCAATTAGGATTAATACTGTTAACAGCTGGTAAAGAGTTGTCAAAGGCAGAAGTTCTTGTCTCTCCTTTCTGAATGAACATTAGAAGAAAGGAATGCATGCTGAAAGCTCAGTCCTGTTTCATGCTTCAATAAGGAAATTTAATCATAACAGTGGTGGGTGAAAGGATATCTTTGACATTCCCCAAAGAGCATGGAATTTTTAGTTGGTATCTCAAGGTATGAAGACGACTGATTTACCCTGATGAGTTTTTCTTTTTTTTGGTTTGTTTGTTACAGTCACATTTGCGAATGCAATTTATTTTAGTTTCCATGAAATTTTGATGTCTTTTTCCCCACGGTATAGCTATTTAGCATTGGGAATTGCTCCATCCACATCCATGCCAGGGTCTTCAGGGACTCAGCAAGTTGTGCAGCCTGTCATTATTTGTTCCTCTCTCTTTCTTCTGGCTTGCTTGTGTGTAGCAGAAAACAGGGACTCTCACATTCAGCATTTTATACATATTCTCTCTTTCAGACCATGAAGGTTTTAATAGCAAACTGCTGCTGTCTCTTTTGCATGCTTTTCTTGTACGTGTGTTGGAGACAGCCAGGTGAGAACCAAGTTGCTGTAGACAAAATGGGTTAGAAAATGCCCATTAAATTTCATACTGGAACTTGAAAATTAGTCATTTTTAACTTTAATGTGATCTGACAGTGAACTCTTCTAGCTGAGGTGATTACAAGTGAGTACCTTCACAGAAACCTCCTCTTCCTCCTGTGCATGTAACACTGCTAATGGTCCAAGGTTTTTTTCTGCTGCGTGAGTTACTACAGGGACCTCTGGCTTAACCATGAGGGGCTGAAGGGAGAGGAGCTGACACTACATTAAGTAAATTCACGTAGGGTACGGTGGCCTGTCCTGGTCATCATATGAGTGTGTGCAGCAAACCTGCCTGATACCGTACATGTTGGTGCTGATCCGCTGTGATGGGCTTGGTGATACCAGAGGGTGCTGTGAGGCTCAAATCCTGCAGCGCAGGAAAAACATGCTCTTGGAGCCTCCAGGTAAAAGTGATAGACAGAGGCTACTCTGGAAGAGTAAGGTAGCAAGGCAAGTCCTGTATGTCTCGCTCAAATATCGAGGCTGGGAAAGGAAAGTAGATGTGCAATTCCCTCATACGTCTTCTGCCCCTTCCTTTCAGGAGATGTTTTACTTGCAGATTTGAAGTGTTGTGCAGACTAAACTCCACTTGTGATGGTGCTTCTCCTTCTCTTCCCTAAAGCAATAGACATGGATAATTTGAGCTGTTGTTGAAATATCTCTTGCAGCTGAGGTGCTGTGGGAGAGGATCTCTTGTACTGAGGATCCTGATGCTATGGGAGAAACTCAGTCTTGCAAATGGATCTTTATTGACCTTCTGAACTAATACAGCTCAATTTAAACATTTAAAATTGACCTTAGCGTACTGGAAAATGAAAGGGCTGGTGCTGCCATTTGGTTAGAAAGTGAATTTCATCTTTTAGCTTTCCCAGTACTTTGAATAGGAAAGATGTTTTTTTCTAATTTACCAGGTTGACCTTCTCATAGTAAATGCGCTATAAAACAAGTAATATAATGGTCTGTCTACAATCCATATTTTTTTTTCAGGAACAATATACATAGTGCCCTGAGTAGATTCAAAATATGATGTGAGTAGCACTGTAAAAGTTCTCATTCCCTGATTTAAAACTCGCTAGACTTTGTACAGTCTCCAGGAAGCAGAGTGGGTCTCCTGTGGTTTGCCTGAGCTTGTTGGTGTTCTGCAGAGAGTGCTGGCTCACTCTTCTCTGGTCTCAGAGGAGCACAGTGGCCTCAAAAGGATCATTAAATGACATGCTCATTTGAGAGGGCCTGTGAAAAGGTGAGACCTCTTCTGCTGTCTTTATTCGGGTTAGTCAGCTGACTTCTCCTGCGGTTATTCTGGTTTATGCAAGCATGAGCAGACAGAGAATAAGGTTCTAGCTTTTAAGACTTCTCACAGTCCAGAGAAGTCAGTGTGATCCAACAGCCATTAAAGTAAGTGAATAATAAAGACTGTCCCTTTCTTGGAGAAGGTCCTTTATATGCAGGAAATGTTTGTGCTTGCCACATCTCTCTCTGCTTGTAGCATAATCTGTTTCAAATAAATAATGTACGTTGCTGCTCTATCAGTTACTATGCTTGCTGCAAAGGGTGGGGATGCTAACCTGGTTCCTGTGCCTCCAGCTGCCACTGCTGGAGCACAATTTCCAACACCATATCTAGTGAGACGTGGCGTTTCAAGTAATAAGGACTGTGCCCTTGGCTGCGTTGCTTGCTGTGCAGAAGCTGTCCATCAGCGTGCTGTCAGGATACCCGCCAGCGGTGTGACTTACAGCAGTTGTGCAGCATCGCTGCGCTCTGCGTGACTGCTCCCAACGGCCCTGGAAAGCAGATTGGTGCACGGGAGCAACAGGCCATGGCTTTGGGCTTCTGTGCTGGTGGTCTGTGGAGCCGTGAGCCCCCTGTGGGTCTGTGGACAGGCTCACGTCCCACCAGCCCTGTCAGTCCCTGCTGTTCTCTCCCTCTGGTCTGGCACCAGGTGGGTGCGTGGCCAGGGAGCATCCCCTTGGTCGTCCTGCCCCTCCTTGCACTGTCCTGGGGCCATGGGGTGAGCTGGACTGGGATTACTTGCACCAGAAGAGTTTTCTAGGGGTGAAGGGAAACAAAGACCCAAAATGTGTGGGTCTTTTATGATAAGACCCAGTAATAATTAAAAAATACTACTCCATCAGCTGATCTGCTCCTTGAGACAAGTATTTTGTGTAAATTTCACAGCATCTCCAGGTTTTCCTGTGGTATACAGAGGCTTAAATTAGTCCGGGCTGGTGTATACTAGGTAACGCTCCAGGTGCATCCTATTTATTGTTGTAGCAACTGAATACAAACCCTTAATTTATCTTCTGATTGGGACTAAATTGTCATTATTATTCCTGAAAACTGAAATAATATTACTACTTGATCCCCTAAGACTATTACTATGCCAGGACAATCCTTACAAATAGACATTTTGACAGGCTACATACTTAGTCAATGGCAAACTGGCAGCTACACGGTTTTATGCAAAATTAAAATGCTTAATCCTTCCCTCCTTTTTGGAGAACCTTATGCACATTTGTAGTCTGCCAGTTTTCTGAGCAATGTGTAGATGTTCCATACCGAGCAGAAAAGTACATGCTCATCTTGGGTCACTTTTTTCCCCAATCTGCTGTTTAATATTAATGATGTAAGTTGGTGTGTCAAAATATTAAATAATTGTAACCTGTATAGGAAAGGAGTTTTATTTTAACCTTTGAAAACTATATTTACATGTTTTAGTATATATGAATAATGCATAAAATTAGGCGCTAAGGTTATTTTCAAAGTCAGTCATTTCAGGATCAAGCTGTAGAAAACAATAAAAGAAGAGTGGTTTCTCTTCTCTTGCTCTCCCCCTTTCTTTAATTCCCCAGGATTCAGGAAATAGCATTGAAGTCTTATGCCACTGGGATTTCTCACTAAACTTCAAAGCTTAATTTAGTCTCTGCTGGAATGAAGAGAGGCGTAAAACAGGCACAGTGGAATCCATTTAAATGAGTGACTGCAAAAGAAATACGGTTTCCAAGAAAACAAATGTTCTGCACAGTCTTTTAACAAAAAATACTCCATCAGAGCATGGTGGCTAGAACGCAGCTGTCCCCCTGTCCTCTGCAGCAGTGGGTGCTCCATGCGGCGCTGCCTGAGCTGTGCCCTCCCTGGTATGGGCTGGGGGTCCCAGCCCTGTGCACCCCAAGGTGGCGTGGTGGCTCCAGGGAACTTGAGGCAGGGACAAGCCTCCTGGTCCCTCCACAAAGGACATGGGACCGGCTGCCCGTTCGGTCACACGTGCACGTACTTGCATGCATTTGACAATTTTCCAGAACATCATTTTAATAGGGTAAGTCAGCATGGAAGATTTGGTTTATTTTCCAGCATATTTGATGCTTCATGAAGGATGCAGTTTTACTTCAGACTGCTCCTTTATAACCCTACTTGTCAAAGAAATGTTCTTGTCATTAGCAAGGTGTTTCCTTTAAATCATTTCCCTATCTGTATTTTTTATCCATTGTGACATGAATTTTCTTCTACGAAATGAGCTGTATAATTTTGCTAAGGCAGTGCTAAGTGCTTTATTTTAGAAGCGTTATAGGTTAATGCAGACTTTAGACATATCTTAAAAAAACCAAAGGCTCTGATCGTTTGTTCTACCTCTGCAGTGGTTTTATGATAATTGCTTGTAATCCAGTCAGTGCGTATCTACAGGAAATGCTCCAGCTACGCAGTATTTCTTCTGACCCACCCCACTGATGCAGAACTGACCTTGAAAGATCTCTCCACTATGGTCCACATGAGAAAATTATTCTCCTTTTCAACAGTTGTAAGAGCTTGCAATTACCGAGCATCTCCTGTCTGCAAACCTCAGTGCTTTATGTTTGGCACTGCTGAAAGGCAGCAGCAATAACCAGGTGGGCAGCCAGATGTTATTCACTGCACTGGGGCAGGACCTGAAGGAGCTCTAGCCAAGGCTTTGGTGAGCCTTGAACCTCAGAAAAATCCCGCCTGGTGTCCCTGGGGTGGGCAGGAGGCAGGAGGTAAATTGGTGGCTGTGGACCACCCTCCTCTGGGCAGGGAGGAGGATGAGCAGGCTCCAAAAATAGGGGAGACGCACAGCTCTGCAGTAAAGGGGTGGGGGGAGAGACCGACTTGATGAAATGCGATAGCATTAATTAGAATTGATTTAATTTAAAAATGTTTGGGCCTATCGCACCATCTTAACTCTTGCATAAAACATTTCATTTTAATAATGCACTTTAATTCTATCTGTTTCATTTATGGGAGTGCTTGACACCGTTTCATGTGACCAAGAGCAGCCATTCTTCTCTTTGCTGCTCTTACAGGTAGCTTGGTCAAAATATGTATCCATTAATGATGACCATGCCCCATGTGTAGAAATTATATACTTTCTGATATGTTTCTTGCATTTTCTTGGATGCATGTGAGTTGCTGTATTTGTAAGAAAAATAGCATCATGGTGCCACTTCAGAGGCCTGCAGATTGGAACTGGACCACGGTGTTCGGGTGGTAGGCTGAATACTGCAATAGGAAAAACTTATGACCTGAGAACCATTAATTGAAGATAAATAGATGCTGTAAGGAGCAAGAACAAATGCTTGAGAGATAGATATGTTTGCTGGTCTGAGTATGAAGAAGGCTAAAAAATGCCTTCCTGTGAGATGTTGAGGTTCAAAGGGGAAGAGCTGATTTACAGTCCATTATAATTTGTACATCTGGAAATTTGTTAGAGTAATTAAATGCTAATATAAAAAGGAGATTCAAAGGGATAGCTTCCTTAAAGATTGCTCTCAACTACCCAGGGTCAAAAGTAAATTATAAGTAATGCAGTTGAGAAGTTGGATCTTTCTGGCTGAATAAATGTCACAACTGAGAAAAGCAGTAACTCAACTTTCTATATTTGAACATCTCATTATATTCTAGGCCATTGAAAGACACATTAGGTTCCAGAGAGGTGACACATAAGGTCTCATGCTGATAATCCATCCTTTAATTATTTTATGGAGGTTAATGTCACTGTAGTAGAGGAGTAGCTTGGTCTTAGCAGTGAATAATAGGTTTTAGTAGAAATGAGTTTAATGGAAAATTAATAAAGTAGTGCAGAATGGCTGAATTGCATATGAAGGCTGGTGATGACGTTCATGCTTTTTTAGTATTGCTTTAAGGCTTTGTTTTGCCATTCGTTTCCAGGATGCAAAACCATTTTCTCTCATGTCCTCTGTTCCTAGTAAGGTTTGCCTTTTTACCTTCTTCCCCCCCC